>NC_045780.1:30123392-30426422 GCF_008692025.1 Phocoena sinus | reverse complement strand
ACTGTTCCTGGGAAACTGCATATACATAAATGACTTCACCTAATGCTAAGAGGCTCATAAACAATCTCTAGTTAGTAGCCTTACCTGACACTCAAAACTCTGCATGTAATTATCAAATATATTGTATTAGATTTTCTACCAAACTTACCCCTTGATAATGGCACTGCTATCCTTGTGTCAGAAACAATCCAGAAGCACACCTGCTACCTGGCAATACTTTTTATTCCTCCTTCTTCCTCATCTACCTTATCTGATCACTAAATAAGATGTGTAGATACAAGCTCTTAATTATCTATCTTATGTGTATGTTTTTCTTCATCATTGTTTTTATTATCCCAATAATATTTTAAATGTTTATATTTTGCTCAAAATTACTTTATAGTCCCTCATTGTCTTCAAAGTAAAATCACACTTCAGCATATTTTATGCAGTCATATTTGACATTTTTCATGATACTCATTTCCTATCATGGCATCTATTATTCCAGATACAGAGATAAACATTTAACTCTTTAAATGGACTCTCAAGATAAAGATTTCCACATAATCTTCTCACAGCCAGGTACAACTTTTCCTCCTCTTTACCTATATTTATTGAAAAATGTCTTTATTTCTATAAAAATTTATACAAACATTGTTTCTTCAATAAAATCTACTCTGGCTCTTAAAATAGTTCATTAGCATTTACACTATAATTTTTCTAATCATGTACTATTGTGCTAGAGTTAACCATGTATTGTCAGCTTTCCCGACTCTTTGTCATGCTGAAAACACCTTGAAGACAAAGATCTCCCCTTTTCAATTATGTAGATCCCAAACAACCTAAACCTAACAGTTAGTAAAGGCTGACTAAATATTTGTTGTATGAGTGACAATATACTATATAATGACTGAAGTGTTTGAACTAGTTGATTTTTTAATGTCACAAAGGAACTTCAGCTTTAGGGAAGGTCAGCTTATTATATTCTCATCTTGTAAAGAAAAATAAAGAAAAAATGCATGCAATTAGAAAAGAATACTTTGAAGGATTTTGCCCTTTTCTTGTGTGAAAGGGCAGAGATGATATGTACTTACACTTCATACAACTTGTGAAAGAGGAAATATTTCTTTCAGAGAAACATGGGACTGGTTTCTAAAAAAAATTAAAAAGAAGTAAAATAAATAAATCTATATATTGTCACTTTGTGAAATGACATGAGTAAAAAGAAGTCTAAGAGAAAAAAATTTGTCAAAATAATTAAATATTTAATGCAATGTCCCCAAACAATTTTATAATTTCAATGATAGTTCAAATGAGAGATATATTTCAGTGAGTAATACTTTATCTCTGAACATATGAAAATAATAAACATTAAAAGGCAATGTAGAGTGTGGTGTTTTTTAGTTGAGTTTACTTATGTTTTTGCACTAACTTTGCAATTTATTTAATTTCTTTTACATAGGCTAGTAGCATACTAAGTCAAATGAAAAACATTTTAAATTAGTAGGCTCACACAGAAATTTTGCTCATCTGTGGATTGAGATTCTATTTAATGTTTGCATCCTTTATAGCAGTATGTTTTGATGCATTAATTATCAATGTGCTAATAAACAAAAATGATATTGTCCTTCCAGAAGTACCAGGCACATAAGGAGGAATAAAGTACAATCTTATATGTTAAGTCTCCAGTGAAAAATGATCTGCCAAATACTACCAAATTCAACTACCCCTGGGGAAAACATATGTCTCTTATCTAGTGAGCTTAAGAAGACACACTTGTTCGAATAGTATAGGGAACTGAAAAACAAATGAACAAACAAAATTTGTATCAGTTAAACCTCCATTAAATATCCTTGAAAAAAATGCTTGAAAATATTTTTTAAAATATTTTTTTAGAGTATAGTTGCTTTACAATGTTGTGTTAGTTTCTACTGTACAGCAAAATGAATCAGCTATACATATACATGTACCCCCTCTTTCTTTGGATGTCCTTCTCATTTAGGTCACCACAGAGCAATGAGTATAGTTCCCTGAGCTATACAGTAAGTTCTCATTAATTATCTATTTTATACATAGTATCAATAATGTAAACATGTGAATCCCAATCTCCCAATTCACCCCACCCCACCCTTGGTGTCCATACTTTTGTTCTCTCTGTCTGTGTTTCTATTTCTGCTTTGCAAATAAGATAACTTATACCATTTTTCCAGATTCCACATACATACATTAATATATGATATTTGATTTTCTCTTTCTGACTTACTTCACTCTGTATGACATTCTCTAGGTCCATCCATGTCTCTAAAAATAACCCAATTTCATTTCTTTTTATGGCTGAGTAATATTCCAGTGTATATATGTACCACATCTTTATCCATTCCTCTGTTGATGGACATTAAGGTTGCTTCCCTGTCCTGGCTACTATAAATGGTGCTGCAATGTACAGTGGTGTGCATGTGTCTTTTAGAATTATGGTTTTCTTAAGGTATATAAAACAGTAGTGAGATTGAAAGTTGGTAGTTTCAATTGGTAGTTCTATTTTTAGGTTTTTAAGGAACACGCATACTGTTCTTCATATTGGCTATATTAATTTACATTCCAAGAGGGTTCCCTTTTCTCCACACCCTCTCCAGCATTTATTGTTTGTAGATTTTTCAATGGTGGCCATTCTGATGAGTGTGAGGTAATACCTCATTGTAGTTTTCATTTGCATTTATCTAATAATTAGTGACTTTGAATATCTTTCATGTGCCTCTTGACCATTGGTATGTCTTCTTCAAAGAAAAGTCTATTTAGGTCTTCGGCCCATTTTTTTATTGGTTTGTTTGTTTTTTTGATATTGAGATCCATGTGCTGTTTATATATTTAAGAGATTAATCCTTTGTCAGTTGCTTTGTTGGCAAATATTTTCTCCCATTCTGGGGGTTGTCTTTTTATCTTGTTTATGGTTTCTTTTTCTGTGCAAAAGCTTTTAAGTTTAATTAGGTCCTATTTGTTGATTTTGGTTTTTATTTTCCTTACATCAGGAAGTGGATCAAAAAAGATTCAATTTATGTGAATTTGTAATTTATATAAAAGGGTGTTTTGCCTATGTTTTCCTGTAAGAGTTTTAGAGTGTCTGGCCTTACATTCAGGCCTTTAATCCATTTTGAGCTTACTTTTCTATAGTGTTAGAGAGCATTCTAATTTCATTCTTTTACATGTAAGTGTCCAGTTTTCCCAGAACCACTTACTGAAGAGGCGGTCTTTTCTCCAATGTGTATTCTGTCCTCCTTTTTCATAGATTATTGACCACAGGTGCATGTGTTTATCTCTGGGCTTTCTATCCTGTTCCATTTGTCAATATTCTGTTTTTGTGCCAGTACCATACTGTTTTGATTATTGTAGCTTTGTAGTAGCTTTGAAGATTATTGTAGTTTTGAAGTCGGGAGCCTGGTTCCTCCAGCTCTGTTTTTCTTTCTCAGTATTGCTTTGGATATTCAGAGTCTTTTTTGTTTTCATAAACACTGTAAAATTTGTTGTTCTAGTTTTGTGAAAAATGCCATTGGTAACTTTTTAGGGATTACACTGAATCTGTAGATTACTTTGAGTAGTATAGCCATTTGCACAATATTGATTCTCTCAATCCAAGAACATGGTATATATCTCCATCTGTTTGTGTCCTCTTTGATTTCTTTCATCAGTATCTTATAGTTTTCTGTGTACTGGTCTTTTGCTTCCTTAGGTAGTTTTATTCCTAGGTATTTTATTCTTTTTGTTTCAATGGTAAATGGGATTGTTTCCCTAAATTATCTGCTGATCTTTCATTGTGAGTGCATAGGAATGACTGTAAGAGATTTATGTGTATTAATTTTGTATCCTGTCACTTTACTAAATTAATTGATTTGTTCTAGTAGTTTTCTGGTGGCATCTTTAGGATGTTCTATGTATAATATCATGCCATCTGCAAACAGTGATAGTTTTACTTCTTTTCCAATTTGGATTCCTTTTATTTCTTTTTCTTCTCTGATTGCTGTGGCTAGGAGTTCCAAGACTACGTTGAATAACACTGGCGAGAGTGGACATCCTTGTCTTGTTCCTGATCTGAGAGGAAATGTTTTCAGTTTTTCACCACAGAGAATAATGTTTTCTGTGGGTTTGTCATATATGGCCTCTATTAGGTTGAGGTAGGTTCCTCTATGCCTACTTTCTGGAGAGTTTTTATCATAAATGGGTATTGAATTTTGTTGAAAGCTTTTTCTGCATCTATTGAGATAAGCATGTAGGTTTTATTCTTCAGTTTATTAATATGGTTTCTCATATTGATTAATTTACTATGAAGGATCCTTGAATCTCCAGGATAAATCACACTTCATCATGTTGTATGATGCTTTTAATGTGTTGCTGGATTTTTTTGCTTGTATTTTATTGAGGATTTTTGCATCTATGTTCATCAGTGATATTGGCCTGTTTTTTTTTTTTTTTTTTTCTGTGTGTGTGATATATTTTTCTGGTTTTGGTATCTGGGTAAGCGTGGACTCATAAAATGAGTTTGGGAGTGTTCCTTCTGCAATTTTTTGGAAGAGTTTGAGAAGGATAAATGTTAGCTCTTCTCTAAATGTTTGATAGAATTTGCCTGTGAAGTCATCTGGTCCTGGGCTTTTGTTTGTGGAAAGATTTTTTTTTTTTTTTTGACCAGGAATCAGTTTTAATTACTAATTTGTTTGACAACACAAAATAGATTTCCCCTTACATATCTATTCCACAACAGAAGATACTCTTATAAATCATCCCTATTCTGAGTTTAATTCAGCAGCTTTCATTCCATTCTTCCCTCTGCCCAGGTTTCCAGGAGCACAGGTAAATACACTCAGTCATCTCCTCTCCATCTGGAACCAGATCAATGATTGCAAGGAGCATTTGTAGACTCCAGCCAGAGTCAGATATTTCAGAATCAAGCAACAATGTGTTAGTATTCTTTTTTTTTTTCTTTTTAAACATCTTTATTGGGGTATAATTGCTTTACAATGGTGTGTTAGTTTCTGCTTTATAACAAAGTGAATCAGTTATACATATACATATGTTCCCATATGTCTTCCCTCTTGCGTCTCCCTCCCTCCCACTCTCCCTATCCCACCCCTCCAGGCTGTCACAAAGCACCGAGCTAATATCCCTGTGCCTTGCGGCTGCTTTCCCCTAGCTATCTACCTTACTACGTTTGTTAGTGTGTATATGTCCATGACTCTCTCTCGCCCTGTCACAGCTCACCCTTCCCCCACCCCATATCCTCAAGTCCATTCTCCAGTAGGTCTGCGTCTTTATTCCTGTCTTACCCCTAGGTTCTTCATGACATTTTTTTCCCGTAAATTCCATATATGTGTGTTAGCATATGGTATTTGTCTTTTTCTTTCTGACTTACTTCACTCTGTATTACAGACTCTAGGTCTATCCATCTCATTACAAATAGCTCAATTTCATTTCCTTTTAAGGCTGAGTAATATTCCATTGTATATATGTGCCACATCTTCTTTATCCACTCATCCGATTATGGGCACTTAGGTTGTTTCCATCTCCCGGTTATTGTAAATAGAGCTGCAATGAACATTTTGGTACATGACTCTTTTTGAATTTTGGTTTTCTCAGGGTACATGCCCAGTAGTGGGATTGCTGGGTCATATGGTAATGCTATTTGTAGTTTTTTAAGGAACCTCCATACTGTTCTCCATAGTGGCGGAACCAATTCACATTCCCACCAGCAGTGCAAAAGTGTTCCCTTTTCTCCACACCCTTTCCAGCATTTATTGTTTCTAGATTTTTTGATGATGGCCATTCTGACTGGTGTGAGATGATATCTCTTTGTAGTTTTGATTTGCATTTCTCTAATGATTAATGATGTTGAGCATTCTTTCATGTGTTTGTTGGCATTCTGTATATCTTCTTTGGAGAAATGTCTATTTAGGTCTTCTGCCCATTTTTGGATGGGGTTGTTTGTTTTTTTGTTATTGAGCTGCATGAGCTGCTTGTAAATTTTGGAAATTAATCCTTTGTCAGTTGCTTCATTTGCAAATATTTTCTCCCATTCTGAGGGTTGTCTTTTGGTTTTGATTATAGTTTCCTTTGTTGTGCAAAGGCTTTGAAGTTTCATTAGGTCCCATTTGTTTATTTTTGTTTTTATTTCCATTACTCTAGGAGGTGGGTCAGAAAGGATCTTGCTGTGATTTATGTCATAGAGTGTTCTACCTATGTTTTCCTCTAAGAGTTTGATAGTTTCTGGCCTTACATTTAGGTCTTTAATCCATTTTGAGCTTATTTTTGTGTATGGTGTTAGGGAGTGATCTAATCTCATACTTTTACATGTACCTGTCCAGGTTTCCCAGCACCATTTACTGAAGAGGTTGTCCTTTCTCCACTCTACATTCCTGCCACCTTTATCAAAGATAAGGTGTCCAGATGTGCGTGGGTTTATCTCTGGGCTTTCTATCCTGTTCCATTGATCTATCTTTCTGTTTTTGTGCCAGTACCATACTGTCTTGATTACTGTAGCTTTGTAGTATAGTCTGAAGTCAGGGAGCCTGACTACTCCAGCTACTTTTTTCGTTCTCAAGATTGCTTTGGCTATTCGGGGCCTTATGTGTTTCCATACAAATTGCAAAATTTTTTGTTCTAGTTCTGTGAAAAATGCCAATGGTAGTTTGATAGGGATTGCATTGAATCTGTAGATTGCTTTGGGTAGTAGAGTCATTTTCACAACGTTGATTCTTCCCATCCAAGAACATGGTATATCTCTCCATCTATTTGTATCATCTTTAATTTCTTTCATCAGTGTCTTATAATTTTCTGCATACAGGTCTTTTCTCTCCTTAGGTAGGTTTATTCCTAGATATTTTATTATTTTTGTCGCAATGGTAAATGGGAGTGTTTTCTTGATTTCACTTTCAGTTTTTTCATCATTAGTATATAGGAATGCCAGAGATTTCTGTGCATTAAACTTGTATCCTGCTATTTTACCAAATTCATTGATTAGCTCTAGTAGTTTTCTGGTAGCATCTTTAGGATTCTCTATGTATGTCATCTGCAAACAGTGACAGCTTTACTTCTTCTTTTCCGATTTGGATTCCTTTTATTTCCTTTTCTTCTCTGATTGCTGTGGCTAAAACTTCCAAAACTATGTTGAATAATAGTGGTGAGAGTGGGCAACCTTGTCTTGTTCCTGATCTTAGTGGATATGCTTTCAGTTTTTCACCATTGAGGATGATGTTTGCTGTGGGCTTGTCATATATGGCCTTTATTATGTTGAGGAAAGTTCCCTCTATGCCTACTTTCTGCAGGGTTTTTATCATAAATGGGTGTTGAATTTTGTCGAAAGCTTTCTCTGCATCTATTGAGATGATCAAATGGTTTTTGTCCTTCAATTTGTTAATATGTTTTTATCACATTCATAGATTTGCATATATTGAAGAATCCTTGTATTCCTGGAATAAACCCCACTTGATCATGGTGTATGATCCTTTCAGTGTGGTGTTGGATTCTGTTTGCTAGTATTTTGCTGAGGATTTTGGCATCTATGTTCATCAGTGATATTGGCCTGTAGTTTTCTTTCTTTGTGACATCCTTGTCTGGTTTTGGTATCAAGGTGATGGTGGCCTCATCGAAGGAATTTGGGAGTGTTCCCGCCTCTGCTATATTTTGGAAGAGAAGGTTAGGTGTTAGCTCTTCTCTAAACGTTTGATAGAATTCACCTGTGGAGCCATCTGGTCCTGGGTTTTTGTTTGCTGGAAGATTTTTAATCACAATTTCAATTTCAGTGCTTGTGATTGGTCTGTTCATATTTTCTATTTCTTCCTGATTCAGTCTTGGCAGGTTGTGCATTTCTAAGAATTTGTCCATTTCTTCCAGATTGTCCATTTTATTGGCATAGAGTTGCTTGTAGTAATCTCTCATGATTTTTTCAATTTCTGCAGTGTCAGTTGTTACTTCTCCTTTTTCATTTCTAATTCTATTGATTTGAGTCTTCTCCCTTTTTTTCTTGATGAGTCTGGCTAGTGGTTTATCTATTTTGATTATCTTCTTAAAGAACCAGCTTTTAGTTTTATTGATCTTTGCTATTGTTTCCTTCATTTCTTTTTAATTTATTTCTGATCTGATTTTTATGATTTCTTTCCTTCTGCTAGCTTTGGGGTTTTTTTGTTCTTCTTTCTCTAATTGCTTGAGGTGCAAGGCTAGGTTGTTTATTCAAGATGTTTCCTGCTTCTTAAGGTGGGCTTGTATTGCTATAAACTTCCCCCTTAGAACTGCTTTTGCTGCATCCCATAGGTTTTGGGTCGTTGTGTCTCCATTGTCATTTGTTTCTAGGTATTTTTTAAATTTCCTCTTTGATTTCTTCAGTGATCACTTCATTATTAAGTAGTGTATTGTTTAGCCTCCATGTGTTTGTATATTTTACAGATCTTTTCCTGTAATTGATATCTAGTCTCATGGCGTTGTGGTCAGAAAAGATACTTGACACAATTTCAATTTTCTTAAATTTACCAAGGCTTGATTTGTGACACAAGAAATGATCTATCCTGGAGAATGTTCCATGAGCACTTGAGAAAAATGTGTATTCTGTTGTTTTTGGAAGGAGTGTCCTATAAATATCAATTAAGTCCATCTTGTTTAATGTATCATTTAAAGCTTCTGTTTCCTTATTTATTTTCATTTTGGATGATCTGTCCATGGGTGAAAGTGGGGTGTTAAAGTCCCCTACTATGAATGTGTTACTGTCGATCTCCCCTTTTATGGTTGTTAGTATTTGCCTTATGTATTGAGGTGCTCCTATGTTGGGCGCATAAATATTTATAATTGTTATACCTTCTTCTTGGATCGATCCTTTGATCATTATGTAGTGTCCTTCTTTGTCTCTTTTAATAGTCCTTATTTTAAAGTCTAATTTGTCTGATATGAGAATTGCTACTCCAGCTTTCTTTTGGTTTCCATTTGCATGGAATATCTTTTTCCATCCCCTTACTTTCAGTCTGTATGTGTCTCTAGGTCTGAAGTGGGTCTCTTGTAGACAGCATATATAAGGGTCTTGTTTTTGTATCCTTTCAGCCAATCTGTGTCTTTTGGTGGGAGCATTTAGTCCATTTACATTTAAGGTAATTATCGATATGTATGTTCCTATTCCCATTTTCTATATTGTTTTGAGTTCATTATTATAGGCCTTTTCCTTCTCTTGTGTTTCTTGCCTAGAGAAGTGCCTTTAGCATTTGTTGTAAAGTTGGTTTGGTGGTGCTGAACTCTCTCAGCTTTTGCTTGTCTGTAAAGGTTTTAATTTCTCCATTAAATCTGAATGAGATCCTTGCTGGGTAGAGTAGTCTTGGTTGCAGGTTTTTCTCCTTCATCACTTTCAGTATGTCCTGCCACTCCCTTCTGGCTTGTAGGGTTTCTGCTGAGAGATCAGCTGTTAACCTTATGGGGATTCCCTTGTGTTTTATTTGTTGTTTTTCTCTTGCTGCTTTTAATAGGCTTTCTTTGTATTTAATTTTTGACAGTTTGATTAATATGTGTCTTGGCGTATTTCTCCTTGGATTTATCCTGTATGGGACTCTCTGTACTTCCTGGACTTGAGTACCTATTTCCTTTCCCATATTAGGGAAGTTTTCAACTATAATCTCTTCAAATATTTTCTCAGTCCCTTTCTTTTTCTCTTCGTCTTCTGGAACCCCTATAATTCGAATGTTGGTGCGTTTAATGTTGTCCCAGAGGTCTCTGAGACTATCCTCAGTTCTTTTCATTCTTTTTTCTTTATTCTGCTCTGCAGTAGTTATTTCCACTATTTTATCTTCCAGGTCACTTATCCGTTCTTCTGCCTCAGTTATTCTGCTATTGATCCCATCTAGAGTACTTTTAATTTCATTTATTGCATTGTTCATCATTGCTTGTTTCATCTTTATTTCTTCTAGGTCCTTGTTAACTGTTTCTTGCATTTTGTCCATTCTACTTCCAAGATTTCGGATCATCCTTACTATTATTATTCTGAATTCTTTTTCAGGTAGACTGCCTATTTCCTCTTCATTTGTTAGGTCTGGTGCATTTTTATCTTGCTCCTTCATCTACTGTGTGTTTTTCTGTCTTCTCATTTTGCTTATCTTACTGTGGTTGGGGTCTCCTTTTTGCCGGCTGCACGTTCGTAGTTCCCGTTGTTTTTGATGTCTGTCTCCAGTGGCTAAGGTTGTTTCAGTGGGTTGTGTAGGCTTCCTGGTGGAGGGAACTAGTGCCTGTGTTGTGGTGGATGAGGCTGGATCTTGTCTCTCTAGTGGGCAGGTTCACGTCTGGTGGTGTGTTTTGGGGTGTCTGTGGTCTTATTATGATTTTAGGCAGCCTCTCTGCTAATGGGTGGGGTTGTGTTCCTGTTTTGCTAGTTGTTTGGCATAGGTTGTCCAGCACTGTGGCTTGCTGGTCGTTGAGTGAAGCTGGGTGCTGGTGTTAAGATGGAGGTCTCTGGGAGATTTCCGCCATTTAATATTATGTGGAGCTGGGAGGTCTCTTGTTGACCAGTGTCCTGAAGTTGGCTTTCCTACCTCAGAGGCAGAGCCCTGACTCCTGGCTTGAGCACCAAGAGCCTTTCATCCAAATGGCTCAGAATAAAAGGGAGAAAAATTAGAGAGAATTAGTAGAAGTATGAGGAAAGAAAGAAGGAAAGGAGGAAAGGAAGGAAGGAAGAAAGAAGCAAAGAATGAAAGAATGGAGGGAGGAAGGAAGGAAGAATGGTGGGAAAGAAGGAAAAAAGACAGAAAGAAAGAAGATACAGTAAAAATAAAATAAAGTATAATATAGTTATTGAATTAAAAATATATAGAAAAAAAAGGGGGGATGGATAGAACCTTAGGACAAATGTTGGAAGCAAAGCTATACAGAGAAAATCTTACACAGAAGCATACACATACACCTTCACAAAAAGAGGTAAAGGGGGAAAAATCATAAATCTTGCTCTCAGAGACCACCTCCTCAATTTGGGGTGATTCATTGTCTAAAGGAGGGAAGGAAGGAAGGAAAGAAAGAAAGAAAGAACGAAGGTAAAGTATAATAAAGTTATTACAATTAAAATTAATTATTAAGAAAAAATTTTTAAAAAAAAAAACATGGATGGATAGAGCCCTACGACAAATGGTGGAAGCAAGAGTATACAGACAAGATCTCACACAGAAGCATACACGTACACATTCACAAAAAGAGGAAAAGGGGAAAAAAATCATAGATCTCGCTCCTAAATTCCACCTCTTCAATTTGGGATCATTCCTTGTCTATTCAGGTATTCCACAGATGCAGGGTATATCAAGTTGATTGTGGAGCTTTAATCCACTGCTTCTGAGGCTGCTGGGAGAGATTTCCCTTTCTCTTCTTTGTTCTCACAGCTCACAGGAGCTCAGCTTTGGATTTGGCCCTGCCTCTGCGTGTAGGTCGCTGGAGGGCGTCTGTTTTTTGCTCAGACAGAACGGGGTTAAAGGAGCCGCTGATTCGGGGGCTCTGGCTCACTCAGGCCGGGGGTGGGGGGGGAAGGAGGGGCACTGCGTGCAGGATGGGCCTGCGGCGTCAGAGGTGGCGTGATGTTGCAGCAGAGGCCGGCGTGATGTTGCACCAGCCTGAGGCCCGCCGTGCGTTCTCCAGGGGAAGTTGTCCCTGGATCCCAGGAACCTGGCAGTGGCGGGCTGCACAGGCTCCACAGAAGAGGGGTGTGGATAGTGACCTGTGCTCGCATACAGGCCCCTTGGTGGCGGCAGCAGCAGCCTTAGCATCTCCCGCCCGTCTCTGGGGTCCGCGCTTTTAGCCGCGGCTCGCGCCCGTCTCTGGAGTTCCTTTAAGCAGCGCTCTTAAACCCCTCTCCTCACGCACCAGGAAACAAAGTGGGAAGAAAAAATCTCTTGCCTCTTCGGCAGGTGCAGGGTTTTCCCCGAACTCCCTCCTGGCTAGCAGTGGTGCACTAACCCCTTCAGGCTATGTTCAAGCCGCCAACCCCAGTCCTCTCCCTGAGCTCCGTCCAAAACCGAAACCAGAGCCTCAGCTCACAGCCCTGCCTGCCCCGGTGGGTGAGCAGACAAGCCTCTCGGGCTGGTGAGGGCCGGTCGGCACCGATCCTCTGTGTGGGAATCTCCCCGCTTTGCCCTCCGCACCCATCGCTGTGCACTACTCCGCGGTCCCGAAGCTCCCCCCTCCGCCTCCCGCAGTCTCTGCCCGCGGAGGAGCTTCCTAGTGTGTGGAAACTTTTCCTCATTCACAGCTCCCTCCCACTGGTGCAGGTGCCGTCCTTATTCTTTTGTGTCTGTTTTTTCTTTTTTTCTTTTGCCCTACCCAGTTACGTGGGGAATTTCTTGCCTTTTGGGAGGTCTGAGGTCTTCTGCCAGCCTTCAGTAGGTGTTCTGTAGGGGTTGTTCCACGTGTAGATGTATTTCTGGTGTATCCGTGGGGAGGAAGGCGATCTCCGCATCTTACTCTTCCGCCATCTTCAAGGTCCCCTCCTGTTGAAAGATTTTTAATCACAGTTTGAATTTCATTGCTTGTGATTGTTTTGTTCATATTTTCTACATCTTCCTAGTTCAGTCTTGGAAGGTTGTACTTTTCTAAGAATTTGTCCACTTTTTCCAGGTTGTCTATGTATTGGCATATAGTTGCTTGTAATAGTCTCTTATGATCATTTGTATTTCTGTGGTGTCAGTTGTAACTTCTCCTTTTTTCATTTCTAATTTCATTGATTTGAGTCCTCTCCCTTTTTCTTTTTGATGAATCTGGCTAATGGTTTATCAATTTCATTTATCTTCTCAAAGAATCACCTTTAATTTTATTTATCATTGCTATTGTTTTCTTTGTTTCTATTTCATTTATTTCTGCTCTGATCTTTATAATTTCTTTCCTTCTATTAACTTTTTTATTATTATTATTCTTTCTATAGTTACTTTAGGTGCAAGGTTAGGTTGTTTATTTGAGATTTTTCTCATTTCTTGAGGTAGGATTGCAGTGTTATAAACTTCCATCATAGAACTGCTTTTGCTGCATCCCATAGGTTTTGGGTCGTTTTGTTTCTGTTGTCATTTTTTTCAAGGTATTTTGTGATTTCCTATTTGATTTCTTCAGTGATGTTTTGGTTATTTTGTATCATATTGTTTAACCTCCATGTATTTTTGTTTTTTACAGGTTTGTTTTTTCTTCTGTAATTGATTTCTAATCTCATAGCATTGTGGTTGGAAAAGATGCTTTTTATGATTTCAATTTTTTTAAATTTCCTGAAGCTTGATTTGTGACCCAAGATGTGGTCTATCCTGGAGAATGTTCCATGTGCACTTGAGAAAAAAGTATACTCTGCTGTTTTTGGATGGAATGTCCTATAAATATCAATTAAATCTATCTGGTGTAATGTGTTATTTAATGCTTGTGTTTCCTTATGAATTTTTCTGGATGGTTTTTCCATTGGTGTCAATTGACTGTTAAAGTCCCCCATTATTATTGTGTTACAGTCAATTTCCCCTTTTATGGCTGTTAGTATCTGCCTTATGTTGAAGTGCTTTTATGTTAGGTGCATAGATATTTATAATTGTTATATCTTCTTCTTGGATTGATCCCTTGATCATTGTAGTGTCCTTTATCTCTTGAAACAGTCTGTACTTTAAAGTTTATTTTGTCTAACTTTGGTAGTGCTACTCCAGCCTTATTTTGATTTCCATTTGCATGGAATATCTTCTTCTGTCCCTTCACTTTCAGTCTGTATGTGTCCCTAGGTCTGAAGTGTGTCCCTTGTAGACAGCATATATACAGGTTTTCCTTTTTATCCATTTAGCCAGTCTGTGTCTTTTGTTTGGAGTATTTAATCCATTTACATTTAAGGTAATTATTGATATGTATGTTCATATTACCATTTTGTTAATTGTTTTGGGTTTGTTTTTGTAGGTCATTTTCTTCTCTTGTTTTTCCTGCCTAGAGAAGCTCCTTTAGCATTTGTTGTAAATCTGGGTGGTGGTGCTGAATTCTCTTAGCTTTTGTTTGTAAGTTTTTTGATTTCTCCATCAAATCTGAATGCGATCCTTGTTGGATAGAATAATCTTGGTTGTAGGCTTTTTCATTTCATCACTTTAAATATATCCTGCCACTTCTTTCTGGCCTGCAGAGTGTTTGCTAACATATCATCTGATAACCTTATGGGGATTCCGTTTTTATGTTATTTGTTGCTTTTCCCTTCCTGATTTTTATATTTTTCTTTTGTTTATTTAATATTTGTTAGTTTGATTAATATGTGTCTCAGCATGTTTCTCCTTGGAGTTATCCTGTATGGGACTCTCTGTTCTTCTTGGATTGGGTGGCTGTTTCCTTTCCCATGTTAGGGAAGTTTTCAACTATAATCTCTTCAAATATTTTCTCAGATACTTTCTCTTTTTCTTCTTCTTCTGGGACCCCTATAATTGGAACGTTGGTGTGTTTAATGTCCCAGAGGTCTCTGAGACTGTCCTCATTATTTTTCAGAAAATGTTTTAAATTAGAGTGAAAATTGAATATTTTAGTGCTCTGGGGACGTTGGTTATTTACACAAAATTTATTCCAATTTGAAGTGTAAATTAATAACTTTCCTCTGGTTAATTTTGTTGACATATATTTACATACATACATTAAAAAATCTACCTATATAATATCCTTTTAAGTGTTGGTACTAAATTTTATTTATGTTTTCTAGAGAATGGCAAATATTTTCTCTAATGCTTCAAATACTAACTATTTCAAACTTTGTGGGTCATTCAGTCTCTGTCACAATCACACCTCTGCTTGTGGAACATGAAAGCAGACATAAACAGTTCCTAAAAATCAGGTGTGACCATGTTCAGATAAAATTTTATTTATAATAACAAGTAGTTCACAGGATTTGACCATCAGCTTATAGTTTTCTGACTATTGGCATACATTTTTAAATGTTCACTGGTGTGGGGACAAAATCATCCTCAGCTGAGAACCACTGTTCTAAAGAGACCTGGGTCACTGCACTCATGGTCTCCTGTAGTATTATATTCTGTATATTTATATTGTATTTATTTATTTATTTATTTTTTGGTACGTGGGACTCTCACTGCCATGGCCTCTCCCGTTGCAGAGCACAGGCTCCGGACGCGCAGGCCCAGCGGCCATGGCTCACGGGCCCAGCCGCTCCGCGGCATGTGGGATCTTCCCAGACCGGGGAATGAACCCGTGTCCCCTGCATCGGCAGGCAGACTCTCAACCGCTGCGCCACCAGGGAAACCCCATATTCTGTATATTTAAAATATTCTATATTTTAAAATAATATATGCTTTAAAGATGTGTTCTCTGGTTAAAAGCGTATGGAGTTTAGTGGAACAGAAAACTCAGACAATAAGCAGCATAAGGGCAGGAACTCAGTAATTACTATTTATCACTCTAGCTGTAGAACCTGACAGAGTGTACTATGAATAAACATTTGTGAAAAAAGTAAATGAAGAAAAGTTTACAAAAATAACTACAATAAACAATATAGAGCTATTTGCCAATTATTAAGTTACTATCTTATTTTCTTTAAACACACTTTCTATACTCTCAGACTCTGCAAAGCATATTTTCTTAGGTAAGATAGCTCCCTTCTAAGTCTCTACAATAGATGGTGATAGAAGCTAGAAGTCTGAAAGAGAAAGAAAGGAATGTATCATTTTGTTGTGGTCTGTTTCCTGTTTCTGTCACCATCACCTTAGCAGAGCTTAGTGATGGTTATCCTAAACATGGCACTTCATTCCATTAGTAGCAATCTCCACAACACTTATGAAACCAGAACCATATAACCCAATACAGAGGAACCTTCTTCTCAGACATCAGAGTTAAAGTTTGAAAGACTCTTCCTCTAAATTTCTTAAGATTTAAAAATTCCAACCCCTTTTGTTCCTCCAGCATTAGAGATGTAGCTGTTCCCTGTAGCAGCCTACCTAAGAAAACACCTTCATGTACCTTTATTTGTCTTTTAAATTCTTCAATACTTAGTTAACAAATATTTATATTAACTTATCTTTCCTAAAGTGACTGCTGTGATTTCTATGTTCACTGTTCCACGGACAGTACAATGGAGATAGAAAGGCCAAATGACTTAATTAAAGAGATGATTCTTAATTGGTTCCTGAAAAATTTATAGGTGTTTAGCAGATTAACCATGTAAGCATGAAGGGCATTTGAGGGAAAAGGTAATGAGGTTTCTGAGCCAAAAACACAGAACTGTGAAATAGTAAATTTAGAGAATATGATAATGTTTTAGTAGGTAGATAGGAGTGATTAGTGTGACTACAATAGGACTAGCGTGATACAACATTGGATATCCTAGGGTATCAGTCATTCATTCAATCACGTGCTAAGTTTATGGAGTAAACAAAATAAAATATGTCTTTAAAGGGATGACATTTTCAGTCTGATTGAAAGATTGATATTAGAGTATTAATTTTACAAATAAATATATAATTAAAACTTCCCCAAATAAAAAGAAATGGAAATTCAGAAAGCTAGAATCAAGAATTAATAAGAAAACTAATTTAAATTAAGATGTGGTAAGGAAGCCTTTTCTGATGAAGTGACATTTAAGCTAAGACCCACATAAGAAAAATAATTTGGACAGAATTAATAAGAAAGGGAGTTTGCTGTAAATTTGGGCTTTATCCTTGACTTGGTTGAAAGATTTAAGTATGGAAGTTGCATGGTATTAGTTTTGTTTTAAGAAGGTTATATTGTTAGCATGAAGAATAGATTTTAAAAAACAGCTTGTGCTTTCCAGAAACTGTGTTGTAGGCAAATTATGGTGAGAGGTTCATGGACTTTTGCAAAACAGTTGGAGAGGAAGAAAAACCTATGAGTGCAGTTCTGAAGATAGCCTTGAGACAATAATTGTGTAAATATGGGAGATGGGAGGGGACAGGATAAAAGATTAAGCTGTAACAACCCAGTTTTTGAATTTGGTGATGATGTGACTTAGATAATGCTATTCACTAAGATTAGGAATACAGGGTAATAAAGGATAAGGGGTTTGTTTTCAATTTTATGGATATGTTTATTAGATGAAGCTAGCCATTTATTTATGTTGTTCAACCTTTCTGGATTTTTGCTAATATTCTGTCAGAGTGACATTTTAGCTACTGAGAGAGGTGTTTTAAAATATCCAAAGGTGGTTATAGATTTTCATAAATTTGTTTGAAATTCTAACAATAGTAGTTCTGTGTATTTTCATTCTTTGTTTTTAGCTAATATGAAGTTAGAATCACTGTATCCAATTAATTCAAAATTCTTTGACCAGCCAACCACACTACTTTTATCTTCTACTTCAGTTACTCTCTATTACTCTGCTTGAGGCACACTCTTCCCTTCCTTTTTACTTGGAATATGCCTAGCTCCTTTCTCAGACCATATGTAAGTATAATACTTACTTTGCCTTCTTCCTAAACAATCCACACTCTCCTCTCCCTTGTTACTTAAAATATGTCTAGCTCCATTTTCAGACCGTATGAAAGTATAATACTTGCTTTGCCTTCTTCCTAAACAATCTTCAGTAAACATGACTTTCTTGAAGTATCTTTTGAAATGCCAATTCATTAAATAAATCTTCTCTGGGAACTTTATATAAAATAACACTTCACTATATCAAAATCCATTCATTTACTATGTTGTATTTTTATTTCTAGCTCTTATCAATGAGTTATTTATTTTTTTATTGTTTGTTGATCCCCACTAGAGTATGAGCTCTGTGACAACTAGAATTTTATCTGCTTCTTCTTTATTGTTTCCCTGGTGTCTATCATATTGTAGGAAGTTAGTAAATATTTATTGAATTTAAATAGGAACTAAATATTTTAAAACTACACAATAACTTTCTTTAAGTCTATTAATAGCTTTGCGTTAAAGCCTACTTTGTATCATATTAATGTAGCTCAGCTGTCCTCAACTTGGGGCGATTTTGTAATCTAGGGGTAATTTTATAATATCTGGAGACATTTTTGGTCGTCACAACAGGGGTGTGGTAGTGCTACTGGCATTGAGTGTGTAGAGGCCTGGAATGTTGCTAAAGAACCTACAAGGACAATCCTTCCTGACAAATAATTATCCAGCCCCAAATATCAATAGTGTCACTGTTGGGAAACCCTGATGTAACCCCTCCATCTTCATTTTGATTAGAATGTTCTTGTATCATTTTACCTTATTTTACTCTCAACCCGTTGGTGAGTTTACTATTTAAATACATATTTCATTAAAAGATTGCCTATGTTTATATTTTTATATTCTAACTGAATGGTTAATCTATTTGAATTCACCATGAGGCTTGATATATTTGGAATAGTTTTTATATATGCTTATAAATATGATTATTTATCTTCTTCATTTTCTTCTTTCCTGAATTTTTTAGTATTGATAGGGAAATGTTTTTAGAGTTTTTTAAAACTTTTCATCAAAATATAATATACAAATCAAAATGCACATAAATGTAATAATCATTGACTATCACAAGTTGAACATACCTCTATGTCCAGCACTCAGATTAAGAAACAGGGTATCACCATTACTTCATGATGTTCATGCTCCCTACCAGTCTCTAGCTAGTCATGAGGAAACACTATTCAAAATTTTAGAAACATAGATGAGTTTTTCTTTTTGTACTTTAGATTTATGGAGTATGTGTCCTTTTTGTATGATTTTTCATTCAATATTATGATTATAAGAACCATCCTTATTTTCCATGTAGTTGTAGATTCTGTACTCTCGTGGCTCTATTTTATTTGTGATTACACCACCGTTAACTTGTTCATTCTATGGCTGAAAGGCATTTGAATAATTAACAGTTTGGGACTATTATGAATAGTACTGTTATATACACTAGTACATATCTTTTGGTAAACCCATTCCACATTTCATCTGAAGATATACCTTCAAGTGAAATCATCAAATAATTTTCCAAATTGGTTGCACAAATGTATACTCTGACAAATGGTACACAGAATTCTGGTTACTCCCCACCCTTACTGACACTGACAATTAATATTTTTCACCTTTTTCATTTGAGGCATTCTGGGGTTTAGATTTAAGGCATTGTGATTTTAATTGTCATTTTATTGATGGCTAATGAAGTTGAACAAAATTTTTACATATATTAATTAGGTATTTTGATAATATTTTTTGGTGAAGTGTCTTTTTTAAGTATTTTTATCCTCTTTTTTTCATTATCTGACTTTTTTGCTTATGGATTTCCTGGAACACTTTATATGTTTTAAAGTTGTCAAATATGTGTATTGCGAATATCCTATTCCTTTCTTGGGGTTGTCAATAAATTGGGTTTTAATTACCTTATTTCTTCTCTATTGATTTGGAGTACATGCATTCTATTTAGATTATTTTAATGATTGGTTAGTTTTAAATTTTTAACATACACAGAATTCTATGGCATTTTATTTCCTTCTTTGTTTTTTAACCCTACAAATTATGTATTAATTTATCATTACTTTATATAGTCCATGTTTTGTAAAATTCATTACATATTAAACATTTTCTTTCATTTCAGTTTTTCTGTGTTAAAGTTGTTTACTTTTGAAACAATTATTTAGAACAGTGATTCTGAAATATATCATACATAAGAAAAATATGAAAGGCTTGTTGAACCAAAGATCGCTGGGCACCTGATAAGTGCACAACTCCTTCTAAGGAGACACTGGCAACCTGGAGTGGGCCAGAGGGAGAACTTGGAGATGGCACCTGCTGGAACTCCTTGGTTTCTCTGGAGAATCACAGTCAGCTCCTTGATGTGTGCTAAATTAGAAACCTGACCTTACTGCAGCACCTTCTGAAGTATGCAAATAGACCTCCTTCAGGGAAAGACTGGGAACAGTGTGTTTCTGTCTGCTCCCTCTGTTCTGAGCCTGAATCTTTGCTGAATAGGCACAGTGAGTCCTCAGGAGCCAATTAGGAACTATTTCTTTGTTTGCTATTGTCTTGTAGGTCTCATGGATGCAAGCCCCATTGGCTTTCAGATCTTGATGTTTCAGTGGCCTGGTGGAAGCTTTACAAGATGAGGTGCTAGATATTGGGTCCAATGCCTTTGTTCCTCAGGGAGAAGCTGAGAGTTGTGAGTTCCCTCCTGATTGTATGACTCTGTGCTGGGGATGTGGTTTAGGTGAGAGTGTGTTTCAGCCTTTTCTACCCAGTTCAATGTGGATATTTTCTTCGCCGCATAGGAGTTACTCAAATAATTTCTGGGTTTTCTTCCATGGGAATTGCTCCATGTGTAGCTGTAGATTTGCTGAGTCAATGGCAGGAAGTGAGTTCAGAAGCCTCCTATTTCACCATCTTGGAACAGAACTCTGTCATTCTTTTCATTATTTCCTAATCTTGTCATCAAACCTGTTCCCTCACAGTAATCCACATCTCAGTGTATGGAATCTCACTGCTTTAGGTGCTTAGATTAAAAACTCTGGTAATTTTTGTTTCTTTGAATATTTTCTCGTATAACTCTTTGTACTCACATTATGCTCCCCTCACTCTAATTTCAAGCCACACTGACCTTCTCACTGTTCCTAAAACAGACCAGCAAGTCCCTCTTTTTGGGTCTTTTTAAAAAATAATTTATTTTATTGAAGTATCATTGATTTAAAATATTGTGTTAATTTCTGCTGTACATCAAAGTGATTCAGTTATTTATATATGTGTTTGTGTATATATTCTTCTTCATATTATTTTTGATTACAGTTTATCACAGGATATTGAATATAGTTCCCTGTGCTATACAGTAGGACCTTGTTGCTGGGTCTTTTTTGCACTTACTATTTCCTCAGCACAACAGTGCCCTGCACAAAATATGTGGTTAATAAATCTTTATTGACTAAGTAAATTGACCTTAAAGATCATACTATTTTATTTTCCTTGTTCTATATTATTACCTGATCCTGTTTTGTGTTTTAAACTTTTTAAAAATTATTTACCTGTATATAGTTTTTCTTCTTTTTACCCCTAGCTAAAGAGATTATAAAATCCTTAGTGGTAGTATTCACATTATCCCATTTTTAAAGCTAGGTTTAAGGTAACTAATTCAAGGATAAGACTACTTACCCATTTATCAATTTCTGCAAGATCTTTACAATGTAAATCTATTCTGTAAGATTAATGATTTATTCAACACAAAGTCTGGTACATGCTCAATAAATATTATTTTACTAAAGAATAAAAATTTTTTTTATTAATATTTTACTTTTTTCCAAATTCATAATAGACTAGATATTCATTACTCCTTTATCATACATATTGCTCAAATATTTAGAGTGACTTGTATCTAATTCTTCACTTATATTTAAACTCTTAAGCTTTTAAAGATAGATTATACTTTTAAAGCCTAAATCATGTTGTTCTCTTTACTCCCACTTTTTTGAGTAGTTTTGGTGGTGAGAGTAAAACAATGTTCAGAATATATAAGCTTTCAATAGTCACTTTGATTTATTGATGATATAACATTTTCTTAAAATCCAAAATGCATTACTTTATAGGATAGGTATTTGCAAGAAAAAGCAAAAACTGCAACACAATCTTTAGTATATTTAGTGCTAGTTTAGAGTTAGTAACACATATGTTCCAAAATGTGTCATGAATAGAAGGCTAAGGAAATTAAGAAAAACTTAACAAGGAGAGACTTCAACTCAGCATTGAAGGAAGCATGCCATTTCGCAAATGACATAAATAAAATGCTTCAAAGAGGCAGAGCTGGGATGAATTAACTGGACATTCACATCCATAATGAAGAACTAACATTGGTCAAAATTATTATGTTCCTGGGCTTCCCTAGGGGTGCAGTGGTTGAGGATCCGTCTGCCCATGCAGGGGACATGGGTTTGTGCCCTGGTCCGGGAAGATCTCACATGCCACAGAGCGGCTAGGCCCGTGAGCCATGGCCACTGAGCCTGCGCGTCTGGAGCCTGTGCTCCGCAACAGGAGAGGCCATAACAGTGAGAGGCCTGCATACCGCAAAAAAAAAAAAAAAAATATATATATATATATATATATATATATATATATATATATATATATATATTATGTTCCCGTGGAAGAAACAATAGAATGTATAGTTAGATATTTTTATTTTATGGGTACCAATTCTTGACCTGTAGCCTATAACACACATTAACATTTCTTCTGAATTACTCTAGTGAACTTGGAAATATGTATAATAAATCATGGGAAATCATTTTAATGATTTTTAAAAACATCTAAATAACAAGCAGTACAACTTTTCTAAGGAAATTTTTTTATCATAAAGACTTTTGTAGGGCATTCCTATGTTTATTATTCTTAAAGCAGTGGTAATTTGTTGAAATTACTCCTCTCATTCAAGAGAGATGAAAGTTGTTATAAGGGTCCTTTTGTCTGTTTAATTAGTCCTTGTTCTAAATCCTCTACATAGCCTTGACAAAAATGATTTGTACATTAGTAAATTCAATAAAATTAACAGGTGGAAATGAGGGATTGGAAGAACTAAAACCTATGCAGAAGAAGCATTAAGAGGATGGATAATAGTCCTGGATTTTTCTAAGAATCACTGCATTTTGTTATAGGGGATTCTGTGGAAGGAGTTGATGTCCAACCAATCCTAGATCAATTCCAGGTAAAAAGTGATATATATGTGCTTATAAATTTCTTCATTAAAATATTATAAGATTATAATATTACTAGTTTTTTGTTAACACCTTGTATTTTATCTTAAAATACACTGAACTGGATTATAAACTCCTTGGTGGCAAAGTTATGTATGATAACTTTTTTATAGCATTAGTAAGGAAGCACATGCCACTCATTGTAGAAATTAAATATCTAACAAATCATGAATGCTATGTTGGATGTCCCTGAACCCTAAATTAAAACAGCTGCTAAGCATTTTTCTTTTTATTCTATATAATTATTTTGGAAAGAAGGACAGTATTTGAAAGCCATTCTTCTCTCTTACATTCTAATATCTCACAGGTAATCTTCGCAGGAATGAGAAGCCACCCTCTAGAGAAATGGCCTGCAACTATTCTTCTGAATTTCACTTCACATTGTAATGCAGTGCATTACTCCATAAGAACTGTTGTAAAGAACATTTAGAATTTTGAAGATATGTTTTTATCGCAGACACATCTGCTTAAGTTCTTTTCATTTTTCCAAGGGTAAAGGGTGCCTTGTATTTTTGTTTTTCAGGCTTTAGAACTCAGCTGTAAGAAACCCATTTATTTTTAAGGTAGAAGAAAAAAAAAGAGCATGATTAGAAGATACACTGAATAGATGCAGCAACAAAATCTTGTGCCAAGTACAGCATGTATGCATGTGCAGGGGAGTTGTTTAAAGTGTCTGTTGGCAAAGCAAAATTATTGTGTCCACTTGAGGCTATAGCAACACTTTGGCAAGATACATTTATGAGAAATCCAGAATGAAATTACATAACTTAATCATTCATTTTTTCTTGTTTATACAACACTTTACATTTGTACAGTGCTGTACAATTATCTTCACAGCTTCTGTGTGAACTTTATTATCTACATGTTATCACACAAGGTGGAAGCTTAAACACACTGAAGTTAGGTCACTCACCCAAGGTGACATGAAAGGATTCTGAGGAATTTAGAGCTCATGAAACATCTATTTCACTAAGTAGAAGATATTCAAGATTGTTTTGTGCAAGTAGAATTAAAACTTGAAAGAAAATTAAGCACAATGTGTGAGGTGATGTTCTAGATAAAGCTAAAGGCTATAGCTGATTGTTAGTGACAAGATTACACAGTATCAGTGAGAAAGGACAAAATTATATTGAAATAAAGAAGTACTTAATGTGAAAAATCAAAAAAGTTATTTGAAGTGCAGTCATAATTTTAGGAACAATCTTCAATATGTGGTAGCAAGACCATCAAGGCTTAACTTTTTCCAGACACCTGAACACTATAATCCCTACACATAAAACCTAAAATAAGTTTATAATTTGAATAATATGATTAAAAGCAGTATAAAGATGTGATTTTAGGTAAAATAATTTTTGGATAATGTAATAAACTAACTTAAAATGTCTAAAAACAATAGCTAGACCAAAAGATAGCACAGTAGTGGAAAGTGATTCAAAGTTGTTAAAAAACACCTCAGAGGTACAGTAATTAATTTTAATGTGGTTAACCAGATCAAACAAAGTGCATCAAAGGAGCTGTCATTTTTTAATTTTTTTATTTTATATTGGAGTGTAGTTGATTAACAATGCTGTGTTAGTTTCAAGTGTATGGCAAAGTGATTCAATTATACATATACATGTATTTACTCTTTTTCAAATTCTTTTCCCATTTAGATTATTACAGAATATTGAACAGAGTTCCCTGTGCTATACAGTAGGTCTTTGTTGGTTATCTATTTTAAATATGGCACTGTGTTCATGTCAGTCTCAAACTCCCAATCTATCCCTCCTCCTACTTTTCACCCCTGGTAACCATAAATTTGTTCTCTAAGTCTGTGAACAAGTTTCTGTTTTGTAAATTGGTCCACTTATATCATTTTTTTAGATTCCACATATAAGTGATATCATATGATATTTGTCTTTCTCTATCTGACTTACTTCACTTAATATGATAATCTCCATGTCCATCCATGTTGCTGCAAATGCCATTATTTCATTCTTTTTGATGGCTGAGTAATATTCCATTGTATATATGTACTACATCTACTTTATCCTTTTATGTGTCAATGGACATTTAGGTTTCTTCCATTTCTTGACTACTGTAAACAACACTGCAATGAATATTGGGGTGCATGTTTCCTTTTGAACCATGTTTTTTTCCTGATATATGCCCAGGAGTGGAATTGTTGGATTGTATGGTAGCTCTATTTTTAGTTTTTTAAGGAACCTCCATACTATTTTGCATAGTGGATGTACCAGTTTACATTCCCACCAACAGTGTAGGAGGATTCCCTTTTCTCTACACCCACTGCAGCATTCATTGTTTATAGATTTTTCAAATTAATTAATTTAATTTTGGCTGTATTGGGTCTTAGTTTCTGTGTGAGGGCTTTCTCCAGTTGCGGCAAGTGGGGGCCACTCTTCATTGCAGTGTGTAGGCCTCTCACCGTTGTGGCCTTTCCCATTTCAGAGCACAGGCTCCAGACTCAGGCTCAGTACTTTTGGCTCAAGGGCTTAGTTGCTCTGCGGCATGTGGGATATTCCCAGAACAGGGCTTGAACCCATGTCCCCTGCATTGGTAGGCAGATTCTTAACCACTGCGCCACCAGGGAAGTCCTTGTTTGTAGATTTTTGATGGTGACCATTCTGACTGGTGTCACATGATATCTCATTGGAGATGCCCTTTTATAGTTGAGATCAGTTATGCATCTATATGCATAATTTTAAAGGAAATGTTAATAATGGAAATTAATCCCACTCAGAACTGAAATAATGATCCTTGCAGTTAATTTTTTAAAAGAATAAAAACTATTCTTAGAAAAGAGGGAGAAACTACCTGTGAAAAAGTACAGAAGATAAGTTTCAAATAAAAAAATAAAATATAAGTTAAATTATTAATTTAATTACATTATTGTCAGTATTTAAAATAAATTGATAACATGTTAGATATATGTCTTATTTTTACAATCTTAATTATATATATATTTTTCAGGCAAATGCTTTTTATATAGTAGGATGTATTGCCTTAGGCAATTCATTCTCTGATGGATAAAGTCCATATTTCCTGGTCTGCCAAAAGAACTCTCATGACCTTACCTTTATGGGAACTCTAGCCTCTGTCCCTGTTTGGGGTCAGACTGTGTGTTTAACTGGCAAGCACTCTGCTGGAGTATACAGGAAAACTGTACTTGCATCTACCTCCCTTTCTCTGTGTTATAATTTCATTAGTATCAATTTAAGAAATTGCTACCCTGTCCTGTAATTGGTACTTTATATCAACTTGAGGGAAACTTATGTTTTATTTATGGCTTTTTGCAGGAATAAACTATAGTTCCTGGTTTAGTCTGAGTGCTCAGTAAAAGTTTTTGAATACGTTTGTCACTTGCCACATGATACTCTGTATAATGCCATTGCTTGGAAGGAAAATCAGTGTTATAATAGCTTCCCTAAATTATTTTTATTAGTGAGTAATAAGTTCCAGAAAAGACTGTATATGCATTTCAGGAATCTGCAAAACTTCTTAAACTGAATAAAAACTTAGTGCATACGAATGTGACTATTTAAAGAGGAATTGAATAGTCTTTATCAGATTCTCAAATGGCCTGTTACACAAAATAGTTCAGAAGTCTCTATCATTTCTGCGGAATTGCTTGCTATAACATGGACTGTAGGGCTTCCCTGGTGGCACAGTGGCTGAGAGTCTGCCTGCTGATGCAGGGGACACAGGTTCGTGTCCCGGTCTGGGAAGATCCCACATGCCGTTGAGCACCTAGGCCTGTAAGCCATGTCATGGCCGCTGAGCCTGCTCGTCCAGAACCTGTGCTCCGCAATGGGAGAGGCCACACAGTGAGAGGCCCGCATACAGCAAAAAAAAATGGACTGTAATTCTCACCCCTCCAGATTCCTCTATCTGTAAACAGCTTAGAGTCTTAAGTCTCTATGATGGATGATTACCAGGTTCTTAAATTAGATAAGTAAGCAAAAAAAAAGAAAGAAAGGGAGAGAATTTAAAAGAGACATATGAGCATGTGGTCAATGATAAAAAATAGTTGTGCCCTTAAATAACGGCTATGGCTTGCTCTATTAACTGAACTCTGCTCTTTAAAATTAATTCTTCTAAAGGAGAATTTCACAAGGTGAAAGAATAATGCTACAAATTTGGCAAATTTCTTTTGAAATTTCTGTTGATGGACACTTAGGTTGCTTCCATGTGCTGGATATTGTAAATAGAGGTGCAAAGAATATTTTGGTACATGACTCTTTTTTAATTATGTTTTTCTCAAGGTATATGCCCAGTAGTGGGATTGCTGGGTCATATGGTAGTTTTTTAAGGATCCTCCATACTGTTCTCCATAGTGGCTGTATCAATTTACATTCCCGCCAACAGTGTAAGAGGATTCCATTTTCTCCACACCCTCTCCAGCATTTATTGTTTCTAGATTTTTTGCCGATGGCCATTCTGACCGGTGTGAGATGATATCTCATTGTAGTTTTGATTTGCATTTCTCTAATGCTGTGATTTATGTCGTAGAGCATTCTGCCTATGTTTTCCTCTAAGAGTTTGATGGTACCTGGCCTTACATTTAGGTCTTTAATCCATTTTGAGTTTATTTTTGTATATGGTGTTAGGGAGCATGCTAATTTCATACTTTTACATGTACCTGTCCAGTTTTCCCAGCACCACTTATTGAAGAGTCTGTCTTTTCTCCACTGTATATTCTTGCCTCCTTTATCAAAGGTAAGGTGACCATATGTGTGTGGGTTTAACTCTGGGCTTTCTATCCTGTTCCATTGATCTATCTTTCTGTTTTTGTGCCAGTACCATACTGTCTTGATTACTGTAGCTTTTAGTATAGTCTGAAGTCAGGGAGCCTGATTCCTACAGCTCCATTTATCGTTCTCAAGATTTCCTTGGCTATTCGGGGTCTTTTCTGTTTCCATACAAATTGTGAAATTTTTTGTTCTAGTTCTGTGAAAAATGCCATAGTACTTTGATTGGGATTGCATTGAATCTGTAGATTGCTTTAGATTGCTTTCATAGAGACATTTTCACAATGTTGATTATTCCAATCCAAGAGCATTGTATATCTATCCATTTACTTGTTTCAGTTATAATTTCTTTCATCAGTGTCTTATAATTTTCTGCATACAGGTCTTTTGTCTCCTTAGGTAGGTTTATTCCTAGATATTTTATTCTTTCTGTTGCAGTGGTAAATGGGAGTGTTTTCATGACTTCACTTTCAGATTTTTCATCATTAGTGTATAGGAATGCCAGGGATTTCTGTGCATTAATTTTGTATCCTGCTACTTTACCAAATTCATTGATTAGCTCGAGTAGTTTTCTGGTAGCATTTTTAGGATTCTCTATGTATAGTATCATTCATCTGCAAACATTGATAGCTTTACTTCTTCCTTTCCAATGTGGAATCCCTTTATTTCATTTTCTTCTCTGATTGCTGTGGCAAAAACTTTCAAAACTCTGTTGAATAAGAGTGGTGAGAGTGGGCAACCTTGTTTTGTTCCTGATCTTAGTGGAAATGCTTTCAGTTTTTTACCATTGAGGACGATGTTGGCTGTCAGTTTGTCATACATGGCCTTTATTATGTTGAGGAAAGTTCCCTCTATGCCTACTTTCTGGAGGGATGTTATTAAAAATGCTGTTGAATTTTGTCAAAAGCTTTCTCTGCATCTATTGAGATCATATTGTTTTTCTCTTTCCATTTGTTAGTATGGTGTATCACGTTGTTTGATTTATGTATATTGAAGCATCCTTCCATTACTGGGATAAACCTCATTTGATCATAGGGTATGATCCTTTTAATGTGCTGTTGGTTTCTGTTTGCTAGTATTTTGTTGAGGATTTTTGCATCTATGTTCATCAGTGATATTGGTCTGTAGTGTTCTTTCTTTGTGACATCTTTGTCTCATTTTGTTATCAGAGTGATGGTGGCCTCATAAAATGAATTTGGGAGTGTTCCTCCCTCTGCTATATTTTGGAAGAGTTTGAGAAAGAGAGGTGTTAGCTCTTCTCTAAATATTTGATAGAATTCGCCTGTTAAGCCATCTGGTCCTGAGCTTTTGTTTGTTCGAAGATTTTTAATCACAGTTTCAATTTCAGTGCTTGTGATTAGTCTGTTCATATTTTCTATTTCTTCCTGGTTCAGTCTTGGAAGGTTGTGAGTTTCTAAGAATTTGTCAATTTCTTCCAGGTTGTCCATTTTATTGGCATAAGGTTGCTTGTAGTATCTCTCATGATCCTTTGTATTTCTGCACTATCAGTTGTTACTTCTTTTTCATTTCTAATTCTATTGATTTGAGTGTTCTCCCTTTTTTTTCTTGATAAGTCTGGCTAATGGTTTATCAATTTTGTTTATCTTCTCAAAGTACCAGCTCTTAGTTTTATTGATCTTTGCTATCATTTCCTTCATTTCTTTTTCATTTACTTTTGATCTGATCTTTATGATTTCTTTCCTTCTGATAAATTTGGGATTTTTTTGTTCTTCTCTCTTCAGTTGCTTAGGTGTAAGTTTAGGTTGTTTATTTGAGATGTTTTTTATTTCTTAAGGTAGGCTTGTATAGCTATAAACTTCCCTCTTAGAACTGCTTTTGCTGCATCCCATAGGTTTTGGGTCATCGTGTTTTCATTTTTATTTGTTTTTAGGTATTTTTTGATTTCCTCTTTGATTTCTTCAGTGATCTCTTAAGTAGTGTGTTGTATAGGCTCCCTGTGTTTGTATTTCCTACAGATTTTTTCCTGTATTTGATTTCTAGTCTCATAGTGTTGTGCTCAGAAAAGATACTTGATATGATTTCAATTTGTTTTAAGTTTACCAATGCTTGTTGTGTGACCCAAGATAAGATCTATTCTGGAGAATATTCAATGAGCACTTGAGAAGAATGTTCATTCCATTGTTTTTGGATGGAATGTTCCTAAATATCAATTAAGTCCATCTATTTTAATGTATCATTTAAAACTTGTGTTTCCTTATTGATTTTCATTTTGGATGATCTGTCCATTGGTGAAAGTGGGGTGTTAAAGTCCCCTACTATGTGTTACTGTCGATTTCCCCTTTTATGGCTGTTAGTATTTGCCTTATGTACTGAGGAGATCTTATTTTGGGTGCATAAATATTTACAACTGTTATATCTGCTTCTTGGACTGATCCCTTGATCATTATGTGGTGTCTTTCTTTGTCTCTTGTAATAGTCCTTGTTTTAAAGTGTATTTTGTCTGATATGAGAATTGCTACTCCAGCTTTCTGTTGATTCCATTTGCATGGAATATCTTTTTCCATCCCCTCCCTTTCAGTTGTATGTGTCCCTAGGGCTGAAGTGGGTCCTTTGTAGACAGCATATATATGGGTCTTGTTTTTGTATTCATTCAGCCTACGTCTTTTGGTTGGAGCATTTAAGCCATTTTCATTTAAGGCAATTACCAATATGTATGTTCCTATTACCATTTTTTAATTGTTTTTGGTTTATTATTGTACATCTTTTCCCTCTCGTGTTTTTCCTGCCTAGAGAAGTTCCTTTAGCATTTGTTGTAAAGCTGGATTGGTGGTGCTGAATTATCTTAGGTTTTGCTTGCCTGTAGAGATTTTAATTTCTCTGTCAAATCTGAATGAGATCCTTGCTGGGTAAAGTAATCTTGGTTGTAGATTTTTCTCCTTCATCACTTTAAATATGTCCTGCCACTCCCTCCTGCCTTGCAGAGTTTCTTCTGAATGATAAGCTGTTAACATTATGGGGAATCCCTTATGTGTTATTTTTCCCTTGCTGCTTTTAATATTTGTTCTTTGTATTTAATTTTTGATAGTTTGATTAATATGTGTCTTGGCATGTTTCTCCTTGGATTTATCCTGTATGGCACTCTCTGTGCTTCCTGGACTTGATTAACTATTTTCTTTCCCATATTAGTGAAGTTTTCAATTATAATCTCTTCAAATATTTTCTCAATCCCTTTCTTTTTCTCTTCTTCTTCTGGGACGTCTTTAATTCGAATGTTGTTGCACTTAACATTGTCCCAGAAGTCTCCAAGACTGTCCTCAATTCTTTTCATTCTCTTTCCTTTATTCTGCTCTGCAGTAGTTATTTCCACTATTTTATCTTCCAGGTCACTTGTGCATTCTTCTGCCTCCATTATTCTGCTATTGATCCTGTCTAGAGAATTTTTAATTTCATTTATTGTGTTGTTCATCACTACTTGTTTGCTCTTTCATTCTCGGTCCTAGCTAAACATTTCTTGTATTTTCTCCATTCTATTTCCAAGATTTTGGATCATCTTTACTATCATTATTTTAAATTCTTTTTCAGGTAAAGTGCCTGTTTCCTCTTCATTTGTTAGGTGATGGGTTTTTGCCTTCCTCCTTTATCTGCTGTGTTTTCTCTGTCTTCTCATTTTGCTTAACTTACTGTATTTGGGGTCTCCTTTTTGAAGGCTGCAAGTTTGTAGTTTCTGTTGTTTTTGTTGTCTTTCTCCAGTGGCTAAGTTTGGTTCAGTCGGTTGTGTAGGTTTCCTGGTGTAGAGGACTAGTGCCTGTGTTCTTCTGGATGAGGCTCTATCTTGTCTGCCTGGTGGGCAGGTCCACGTCTGGTGGTGTGTTTTGGGGTGTCTGTGGGCTTATTATGATTTTTGGTAACCTCTGTGGTAATGGATGTGGTTGTGTTCCTGTCTTGCTAGTTTTTTGACATAGGGTGTCCTACACTGTAACTTGCTGGTTGTTGAGTGGAGCTGGGTCTTGGTGTTGAGATGGAGTTCTCTGGGAGATTTTCTCTATTTGATATTATGTGGAGGTGGGAGGTCTCTTGTGGACCAGTGTCCTGAACTTGGCTCTCCCACCTCAGTGGCACAGCCCTGATGCTGGGTTGGAGCACCAAGAGCATGTACTCCACATGGCTCAGAATAAAAGTGAGAAAAAAAGGAAAGAAAGAAAGAAGATAAAATAAAAATTAGTAAAATAAAGTAAAAAAATAAAGTTATTAAAATAAAAAATATTAAGAAAAAACCTTTTTTTAAGTAAAAAAAACAACCAGACAAACAAAAAATAACAGACAGAACCCTAGGACAAATGGTAAAAGCAAAACTATACAGACAAAATCACACACAGAAACATACACACTCCCAAAAAGAAAAAAAAAGGAAATATATATATATATCGCTGCTCCCAAAGTCCACCTCCTCAATTTGGGATGATTCATTGCCTATTCATGTATTCTACAAATGCAGGGTATATCAAGTTGATTGTGGAGATTTAATCCACTGTTCCTGAGACTGCTGGGAGAAATTTCCCTTTCTCTTCTTTGTTCACACAGCTCCAGGGGTTCAGCTTTGGATTTGGACCAGCCTCAGCATGTAGGTTGCCTGAGATCAGAGAGGATGTGGTTAAAGGAGCAGCTTATTCCGGGACTCTGACTCACTCAGGCCGGGAGGAGGGAGGGGTATGGATGCGGGACCAGCCTGCAGCGGCAGAGGCCAGCATGACGTTGCACCAGCCTGAGACATGAAGTGCGTTCTCCTGGGGAACTTGTCCCTGGATCACAGGACCCTGGCAGTAGTGGACTGCACAGGCTCCCTGGAGGGGTGGTGTGAATAGTGACCTGTGCTTGCACACAGGCTTCTTGGTGGCTGTAGCAGCAGCCTTAGCATCTCATGCCCATCTCTGGGGTCCGTGCTGATAGCCACAGCTCACACCCATCTCTGGAGCTCCTTTAAGTGGCACTTTTAATCCCCTCTCCTCACGCACCAGGAAACAAAGAGGCAAGAAAAAGTCTCCGGCAGCTCCAGACTTTTCCGGACTCACTCCCAGCTAGCTGTGGCACACTAGTCCCTTCAAGCTGTGTTCACACAGCCAACCCCAGTCTTCTCGCTGGGATCTGACCTCCAAAGCCCCTAGCCTCAGCTCCCAGCCCCCACCCGTCCTGGTGGGTGAACATACAAGCCTCTCGGGCTGGTGAGTGCTGGTCAGCACTGGTCATCTCTACGGGAATCTCTCTGCTTTGTCCTCCGCACCCCTGTTGCTGTGCTCTCCTCTGTGGCTCCAAAGCTTCCCCCCTCTGTCACCCACAGTCTCCGCCCATGAAGTGCCTTCCTAGTGTGTGGAAACCTTTCCTCCTTCACAACTCCCTCTCACTGGTGTAGGTCCCATCCCTATTCTTTTGTCTCTGTTTTCTCTTTTCTTTTGCCCTACCCAGGTATGTGGGGAGTTTCTTACCTTTTGGGAGGTCTGAGACCTTCTTCCAGTGTTCAATAGGTGTTCTGTAAGAGTTGTTCCACATGTAGATGTATTTCTGAGGTATTTGTGGGAAGGAATGTGATCTCCACATCTTACTTTTCCACCATCTTGAAGCTCCTCTCTGGTTCTCTGTCCATACACTTTTATTTCTTGTAATTAATCTACATGATCATCAGATGTAAGTTATTTGTTTCCAAATTAGTTTATGCCATTTTAATGTGTTCTTGAAATGCTATAATTTAGTTAAATCTTGTTTAAAAAACAGAATATGATAATAAAGCAGAGTTGTTACTTCTATTAAAAATAGGTCAAATTATTTGGAAAGACTCAGTAAAGATATTCCATAAAATAATTTCTATTTAAGTTGATGTGAAAGAATCATGTTTATGTATTGGAGAGGATCACAGAAATCTAGAAGGATAGCATACTCATTGTTTTAAAAAGTTTAAAAATCTTACTTCTTTAGTCATGCAGTTTAATTATGAATTTTACATGAACAAGGGGATGCATAGCAGAGAAAAAAAAATTGTTTGAAGTCAAAAGTGGTTGAGTGAATATACATAGTATGTATAAAGATAATATATTTATATACTTATATATAGATAGATAATATATATGAGTAAAAATTTCTATGTATTATGTATCTTTATATGTATGTGTATATTTGTCTATCTCTTTTAGTTTGTCTTCTTTAATCTATTTTCATATTCATCAATTAAGACCAACTATATATTTCTATATTATTAGTTAAAATGTTTCTAATATTCTTGAGAAAAATTTTGTTATACTTATTGATTATGACCTTTGAGTCAAATTAGCCATTGATTAATCTCTACTAATTGTGTCTATTTGATTTAGTTAGCACTCTTTGTGATATTTTTGGAAACCACTCAATAATAAGCTAGGTCTCAGGATTCCTGCAATCTCTAATTCTCATTGTAACCAGCCAATAAATCAATATTATGTGCACTTCAGAGTTCCCAAAACTAAAGCTCAAAAAGTCAAAGTTCTAGCCCTATAGTGTCAGAGTTCTCAGTTATCTAATATGAAATCTGTCAGTATTTCCATTGTTCTCTATATCTATCTGTTCTCCCTTTCTTTCTACTATTACATATTTAAATATTCAGCTTCTAAGTTCCACTTTCTTAGATTTAACAAACAGCCTCTGCCCCAAAACATATCACCTTTCTATTTATCTTCATTTATAATGGTCTTCATACCAACTATCTACCAAAATAAATGAAGACTCTGAATCCTCCAAATCTATATAGTATATTTTCAAGTACATGAATGATCTCTTCGTGATATGTTTTACACATTTATTAAGAGAAATCTGCCCAGCAAAAAATAGATGCTGCTTTAGGACCTGGAAATTAAATCATGTTTGTTTGTGTGTGTGTGTGTGTGTGTGTGTGTATGTGTGTGTGTGTGTGTGTGTGTGTGTGGTGGGGGCAGGGAAGCTGTCTTGAGATTTTGATAAATGATCTTACAAACATTTGTAATCATCTGCTTTGAACAAGAGTATATGAAATTTTGAGTGTTTATATTAAGTAGGTATTGGGAAGGCATCTCAAAGAGATTTATGGTCAACACACATTAAGCATGAGGTTCTATGTGAACATCTCTTGTTTCTCTTAGGAATCTGACTCTTTCAACAAATAAACCCGCAGGGTTTATAACTCCCTACTCCCTCAGGCTTCCGAACCATGCTCTGAAGGAGAGGTCAGTATAAGTAACTCATGATTCTAGTGACTAAATTGTATCTTGAGGCATACATTCTCATTATCAATATTATCTCTGATTGAAGAAGATACAATCACCTACATGACATTACATTCAACTAAATATTCTGGATTAATGATTATTCTTTTGATTCAATCTCTTGTATGAAATGACTTGAAGTAAAACTGTCAAGACATAGAAGACTTAATCATACACAAAAGGGAAAGCTTCCCATGTCACCATGTTACCAGCTATTGTCATATCCACATTCTGTTTTGCTCATATCCAGTCTCCAATTCTTCAGAATTTTCCAAATCATTCCACTGAGGCCCCTGAAACCCAAGGTTTAGAGTTACCAAATTCCTCTCCTCAAGTAAGTCCTCTAATATTCCCTTAAATTGCTTGAGTTAACTGAAGACTTGCCAACTTCAGAAGACACAGGTTCTCCTGTAGTTTACTCGTGACTGCCTCTTTGCAATACCCTGTCAGGCAATGCCTTCAGATACTCACTACTGTTGGCCCCATATAATTTATCTTATTTCTTACTTCATAAACTATGGTTCTTGTGAAGCACGTAGTATCAAAATATACTGAACCTTATTCTTTCAAAAAGAATAATCTTTAGAATTTCTAGTCATCCACATGTATCAGTAAAAACTTTAACATAAGGACCACTGACATTTGCTCTATTCTCCCCTTCTTACCATTATAACCTATTTCATTAACATTAACATATTCCTTTCTTCCCAACTAGTACTCACTCTCAATGCCCTGAGTTTTGTCATGATTAATGATGGTCCCTGCTCCAAAATTCTTAATTTGTGTGTCACACACTATGACTACCACCTTCTATCCACCAACTCCCATAGGCAAGTATGCCCATCTGAACAAATTTTAGGCTGCATTAATTTGTGCCCATTTACCCTGTCCCATTCTCCACCATACATTACTGCCCCATTCACATCATATCCTGTTTTTTATCTTTTTGTGTGTAATTTACACTTCTAGGTCCGCCTGTTACAAAGTACCACCAACTGGGTGGTTTAGAACAATAGAAATTTATTGCCTCACTGATCTGAAAGCTACAAAATTTGATATCAATGTGTTGGCAGGACCATGCTCCCTCTGAAATGTGCAGAGGAGAATCTTTCCTTGCCTCTAGAGCTTCTGGTGTTGGCTGGCAATTCTTGGTGCTCCTTGTAAGTGCATCACTCTGCCATAATTACCACATGGCCATCTTCTCCCTGTATGTCTTCACATTGTCCCCTTTCTTTACAAATCTGTATGTGTGTGTCCAATTTTCCTCTTCTTACCTTTGCTGGAACATATGTTAAGAGTACATTTAGTTTTGTAAACCACCAAACTGTCTTCCAAAGTAACTGCACTGTCTGGCATTCCAATCAGAGATGAATGAGAGTTCCTGTTGTTCCACATCCCTTCTAGCATTTTATCTTGTGTGTGTTTTGGATTTTGGTCATTCTAATAGTTGTGTACTGGTCCTCTTCTTTCTTTATTTAGAAATTGAGAAATCTTGGACCAGGAATTGGGGATACTGTAAATTTGCCCTATTTTGGACTATAAGGCAATAGAACAGAGTAGAAATATGTAGGTGTTGATGTCATAGGAAATCTAATTGAATTCCATATTTAATTGGCAGGAGAATTTTATTATTTTTAATTTTCGATTTCATTGTCTTCAAATTAACTTACCAAGAGGTTTAAAAGAGATGTATATGGTAAGCATGTAACACTTTGCCTAGGGTGTTATTTGCACCCAGTCAATATATATTTATACATTTATATAAATTTAAATATATTTAATTTAATGTATATACATATATAATAGTGTTTTTATTTTTTTAATATTTTAACCTTATAGAAAAAATATAATAATCATATACTAAAAAAACCTGAACCATCGGTCTCAATTCTGTCAAATACTAATATTTTGTTCTTTATTATTAATTTTTATTTATCATTATTATCCATAGAGCCCCATGGATTCTCTGTTCAGTTTATTTTCTTTCTATTTTACCATGAGCCAATCAGTATGTTGTACAAAGTTTTTACAATTTTCAAACATATTTTGAGTCTACTATTATATGTCAGTATTCAAAATCATTTAGTACTTTTCACAGTTCTTCAAATTGTAATAAAGATATCATAGATTAAGTTTGCACCTTGCATTTTACACTTACCCTTATGCTTTTAAGCTTATTCCTATTGGTATTGTAACTTTGGTTCATTTATTTTGATTTACTGTGTTCATTTTGTGAATATGCTGCTTAGCAGAAGCTACCATTCAATCCAAGTCTTATTTCTCTATTAATTCTGGTCTCCCTTATATATATTAAAAATTGTTTTATAATACTCTCTGTGAAGGTTGTGCAGTTTGTTAGATTCAATTAATTCTCTTTTCCTCAAAGTAATACAAGCACATCATTATGTTTAAATATTACAACTATATGACAAATTATGATAGTTTCCTGCCTATCCTTTCTTAAGCATGATTCTGTGCCCCTGAGGAAATTACTTTTCAAATTTCAAATTCATTCTTCTAATATTCACTCAATATTTCTTAAAGAAAGAGGTTTTTTTTTTTTACTCTAAAAAATTGTGCTTTCCTCTTCTATTATAAATTATTGCATTTCAGTTTTTTCTAGTATGGAAGCACATTCCCAAATTCTCTTAAGATTTTATCACATTTTTTTGGATACAACAATGTTCAGTGTCAACATCCTTATATATAAATATTGCATATAGCTAAACCTTCATTGTATAGTTTTCATAATTAATTTTAAATTCTTTAAAATTATGTGACCTTGGGTTTCTGTGCTCTCTCAATCATTTGACTCCAAAGTCCTTACAAAATTTTAAAACAATTAACTGCATTTTGTTATCTATTAATTACATTTTCTTCTTCCTATAAACATCACTGATAGAGCTCTCTGACTTCCTCTTTCTACTTTAGACTCTGTTCACTATACTCACTACACAAATCTTATGTTAGGACTTTTCTGATACTGCCATCCTAAGATTTTACTTTACTTATCACCTATGTTGGATATCCTGCTTTCTGCACTTCCAAGTCTTGCTACTTCCTGACTTTTATTTATTTATATTTCTTAACATCTTAATTGGAGTATAATTTCTTAACAATGTTGTGTTAGTTTCTGCTGTATAACTAAAGTATCTACAGTATAACTAAAGTGATTCAGCTATACGTATACATATATCACCATATCCCCTCTCTCTTGTGTCTCCTTCCCACCCTCCCTATCCCACCCCTAGGTGGTCACAAAGCACCAAACTGATCTCCCTGTGCTATGTGGCTTCTTCACAGTAGCTATCTATCTTACATTTGGTAGTGCATATATGTCAATGCTACTCTCTCACTTCATCTTAACTTACCCTTACCCCTCCCTGTGTCCACAACTCCATTCTCTATGTCTGCATCTTTATCTTCTCCTGACCCTAGGTTCTTCAGAATCTTTTTTTTCTTTTTAGATTACATAAATATGTGTTAGCATATGGTATTTGTGTTTTTTTTGTTTGTTTTTGTTTTATTTTTCTCTTTCTGACTTACTTCACTCTGTATGACAGACTCTAGGTCTACCCACCTCACTACAAATAACTCAATTTTGTTTCTTTTTATGGCTGAGTAATGTCCCATTGTATATATGTGCCACATCTTTTTATCCAGTCATCTGTTGATGGACACTTAGGTTGCTTCCATGTCCTGGCTCCTGTAAATAAAACTGCAATAAACATTGTGGTACATGACACTTCTAGAATTATGGTTTTCTAAGGGTATATGCTCAGTACTGGGGTTGCTGAGTTGTATGGTAGTTCTATTTTTATTTTTTTAAGAAACCTCCATACTGTTCTCCATAGTGGCTGTATCAATTTACATTCCCACCAGCAGTGCAGGAGGGTTCCCTTTTCTCCACACCCTCTCCAGTATTTATTGTTCATAGATTTTTTGATGAAGGCCTTTCTGACCAATGTGAGGTTATACCTCATTGTAGTTTTGATTTGCATTTATTTAATTAATGATGTTGAACAACCTTTCATATGTTTCTTGACAATCTGTATATCTTCTTTGGAGAAATGTCTATTTAGGTTTTCTGCCCATTTTTGGATTGGGTTGTTTGTTTTTTGATATTGAGCTGCATGAGTTGCTTTTATATTTTGGAGATTAATCCATTGTCAGTTGCTTCATTTGCAAATATTTTCTCCCATTTTGAGTGTTGTCTTTTCATCTTGTTTATGGTTTCCTTTGCTGTGCAAATATTTTAAGTTTCATTAGGTCCCATATGTTTAGTTTTTGTTTTTCTTTCAATTTCTCTAGGAGGTGGGTCAAAAAGAATCTTGCTGTGATTTATGTCATAGAGTGTTCTGCCTATGTTTTCCTCTAAGAGTTTGATAGTTTCTGGCCTTACATTTAGGTCTTAATTCATTTTGAGTTTATTTTTGTGTATGGTGTTAGAGAGTGTTCTAATTTCATTCTTTTACATGTGGCTGTCCAGTATTCTCAGCACCATTTATTGAAGAGGCAGTTTTTCTCCACTGAATATTCTTGCCTCCTTTATCAAACATAAGATCATAATATATGCATGGGTTTATCTCTGGCCTTTCTAATCTGTTCCTTTGATCTATATTTCTGTTTTTCTGCCAGTACCATACTGTCTTGATTATTGTAGCTTTGTAGTATTTTCCGGTAGCCTGATTCCTCCAGCTCTATTTTTCATTCTCAAGATTGCTTTGGCTGTTCGAGGTCTCTTTTTTTTTTCCATACAAATTGTGAAAATTTTTGTTCTCATCAGTGTCTTATAGTATTCTACATAAAGGTCTTTTGTCTCCTTAGGTAGGTTTATTCCTAGGTATTTTATTTGTTTTGTTGCAATAGTAAATGGGAGAGTTTCCTTAGTTTCTCTTTCAGATTTTTCATCATTAGTGTATAGGAATGCAAGAGATTTCTGTGCATTAATTTTGTATCCTGCTACTTCACCAAATTCATTCACTATCTCTAGTATTTTTCTGATAATGTTTTTAGTATTCTCTATGTATAGTATCATGCCATCTGAAAACAGTGATAGTTTTACTTCTTCTTTTCTGATTTGGATTCCTTTTATTTCTTTTTCTTCTCTGATTGTTGTGGTTAAAATTTCCAAAACTATGTTGAATAATAGCAGTGAGAGTAGGCTACCTTGTCTTGTTCCTGATCTTAGAGGAAAAGTTTTCACTTTTTCACCATTGAGAACAAGGTTGGCTTGGTTTTGTCATATATGGCCTATATTAGGTAGATGAAAGTTCCCTCTATGCCTACTTTCTGGAGGGTTTTTATCATAATTGCGTGTTGAAAGCTTTCTCTGCATCTATTGAGATAATCATATGGTTTTCATCCTTCAGTTTTTTAAAATGGTGTATCACATTGTTTGATTTGTGTATATTGAAGAATCCTTGGATTCCTGGGATTAAACCCCACTTGATTGTGGTGTATCTTCCTTTTAATGTGCTGTTGGATTCTGATTTTTAGTATTTTGTTGAGATTTTTGCATCTATGTTTATCGGTGATATTGGCCTGTAGTTTTCTTTCTTCATGACATCTTTGTCTGGTTTTGGTATTGGGTGGTGGTGACCTCACAGAATGAGGTTAGAAGTTATCCTCCCTTTGCTATATTTTGGAAGAGTTTGAGAAGGACAAGTGTTAGCTCTTCTCTAAATGTTTGATAGAATACTTCTGCGAAACCATATGACCCTGGGTTTTTGTTTTTGGAAGATATTTCATCACAGTTTCAATTTCAGTGTTTGTGAATAATATGTTTATATTTTCTATTTTTTCCTGATTCAGTCTCAGAAGCTTGTGCTTTTCTATGAATTTGTCTATTTCTTCCAGGTTCTCCATTTTATTGGCATAGTGTTGCTTGTAGTAATCTCTTATGATCCTTTGTATTCCTACAGTGTAAGTTGTTACTTCTCCTTTTTCATTTCTAATTCTGTTTATTTGGGTGTTCTCCCTTTTTTTTTTCTTGATGAATCTGGCTAATGGTTTATCAGTTTTGTTTATCTTCTCTAAGAACCAGCTTTTATTTTTGTTGATTTGCTGTCATTTCTGTCATTTCTTTTTCATTTATTTCTGATCCCATCTTAATGATTTCTTTCATTCTGCTGATTTTGTTTTTTTTGTTGTTGTTGTTCTTCTTTCTCTAATTGCTTTAGGTGTAAGGTTAGGTTGTTTGTTTGAGGTGTTTCTTGTTTCTTGAGGTAGATTTGTATTGTTATAAACTTCCCTCTTAGAACTGCTTTTGCTGCAACCCATAGGTTTTGGGTCACCTTGTTTTCACTGTCATTGTTTCTAGGTATTTTTTAGTTTCCTCTTTGATTTCTTCAGTGATCTCTTGGTTATTTAGTAGTGTATTGTTTAGCCTCCATGTGTTTGTATTTTTTGCAGTTTTTTTCCTGTAATTGATATCTAGTCTCATAGTGCTGTGGTCAGAAAAGAAACTTGATATGATTTTAATGTTCTTAAATTTACCAAGGCTTGATTTGTGACCCAAGATATGATCTATCCTGGAGAATGTTCCATGAGCAATTGAAAAGAAAGTGTATTGTGATTTTTTGGGGTGGAATGCCCTTTAAATATCAATTAAGTCCATCTTGGTTAATGCATCATTTATAGCTTGTGTATCCTTATTGATTTTCATTTTAGATGATCTGTCCATTGGTGAAAATGGAGTGTTAAACTCCTCTCCTATTGTTGTGTTACTGTTATGTTCCCCTTTTATGACTGCTAGCATTTGCCTTATATATTGTGGTGCTCTTATTTTGCATGCATAAATATTTACAATTGTTATATCTTCTTCTTGGATTGATCTCTTGATCATTATGTAGTGCCCTTCTTTGTCTCTTGTAATAGTCTTTTTTTTAAAGTCTAGATTTTCTGATACGAGAAGTGCTACTGCAGCTTTCTTTTGATTTCCATTTGCATGCAATAACATTTTTCATCCCCTCACTTTCAGTCAGTATGTGTTCCTAGGTCTGAAATGGGTCTCTCACAGACAGTGTATATATGGGTCTTGTTTCTCTATCCATTCAGCCAGTCTATGTCTTTTGATTGGAACATTTAATCCATTTATATTTAAGGTAATTATTGATATGTATGTTCCTATTACCATTTCTTAATTGTTTTGCACTTGTTATTGTAGTTCTTTTCCTTCTCCTGTGTTTCCTACCTAGATAAGTTGCTTTAGTATTTGTTGTAAAGCTGGTTTGGTGGTGCTGAATCTTCTTAGCTTTTTTTTGTCTGTAGATGTTTTAATTTCTCTGTCAAATCTGAATGAGATCCTTGCTGGGTAGAGTAATCTTGATTGTAGGTTTTTCCCTTTCATCATTTTAAATATGTCTTGCCACTCTCTTTTGGCTTGCAGAGTTTCTGCTGAAAGATCAGCTGTTAACCTTATAGAGATTCCCTTGATATTATTCTTTCTTTTCCCTTGCTGCTTTTAATATTTTTTCTTCATATTTAATTTTTGATAGTTTCATTAATATGCGTCTTTGTGTGTTTCTTCTGAGATTTTTCCTGTATGGGACTCTCTGTGCTTCCTGGACTTGACTGATTCTTTTGTTTCCCATATTAGGGAAGTTTTCAACTATAATCTCTTTAAATATTTTCTCAGACCTTTTCTTTTTTTTTCTTTCTCTGGGATTCCTATAATTCAAATATTGTTGTATTTAATGTTTTTCCAGATGTCTCTGAGACTGTCCTCAATTATTTTCAATCTTTTTTTCTTTATTCTCCTCCATGGTAGTTATTTCCACTCTTTTACCTTCCAGGTCACTTACACTTTCTTCTGCCTCAAGTTATTCAGCTATTGATTCCTTCCAGAGAATTTTTAATTTATTTGTTTGTCATCATTGTTTGTTTGCTCTTTAGTTCTTCTAGTTTCTTGTTAAATGTTTCTTGTATTTTCTCCATTCTATTTACAAGATTTTGGATCATCTTTACTATCATTACTCTGAGTTCTTTACCAGGTTGACTGCCTATTTCCTCTTCATTTGTTTGGTCTGGTGGGTTGTTACCTTGCTCCTTCATCTGCTGCATATTTCTCTGTCTTCTCATTTTGCTTAACTTACTGTGTTTGGGTTCTCCTTTTCACAGACTGCAGGTTTGTAGTTTCATTGTTTTTGGTGTCTGTCCCCTGTGTGTAAGGTTGGTTCAGTGTGTTGCATAGGTTTGCTGTTGGAGGGAACATGTGCCTGTGTTCTGCTGCATGAAGTTGCATCTTGTCTTTCTTGTGGACAGGACTGTGTCCAGTGGTGTGCTTTATGGTGTCTGTGACCTTGGTTTGATTTTAAGCAGCCTCTCTGCTAATGGATGGGTTTGTGTTCCTGTCTTTCTAGTTTTCTGGCATGGGGTGTCCAGCACCCCATGTCGTTGCTTGTCATTGCTTGTCATTGAGTGTATCTGGGACTAAGTGTTGAGACAGAGATCTCTGGGAGAGCTCTCACCAATTGATATTACATGGGGCCAGGAGGTGTCTGGTAGTCTAATGTCCTGTATTCGGCTCACCCACCTCAGCTGCTCTGGCCTGACACCTGGCCAGAGTGCCGAGATACTGTCAGCCACACAGCTCAGAAGAAAAGGTAGAAAAATGAAAGAAAAAATAATAATAAAATACATTTATTAAAATAAAAATTAAAAGAATTATTAAAATAAAAATTAATTTAAAAAAGATTAGAGCAATCAAACCAACATACAAATCCACCAATGATAAAAAGCACTAAAAACTATAGTAAGATAAGCATAAAAATCAGAAACTAGTCTGTAGCATACAGGAAACCCCAAGTCTATACTTGCTCCCAAAGTCCATGACCTCAATTTTGGGATGATTCATTGTCTAGTCAGGTATTCCACAGATGCAGAGTACATCAAGTTTATTGTGATGATTTAATCTGCTGCTCCTGAGGGTGCATGGAGAAATTTCCCTTTCTCTTCTTTGTTCACACAGCTCCTGGGGTTCAACTTTGTATATGGCTCCACCTCTGTGTATACGTCGCCTGAGGGTGTCCAGGTACCTGGAGATTTTCTTACCTTTTGGGAAGTCTGAGGTCTTCTGCCAGGGTTCAGTAGATTTTCTGTAGGAGTTATTCCACATGTAGATATATTTTTGATGTATCTATGGTGAGGAAGGTGATCTCCACATCCTACTCCTCTGCCATCTTGAAGGTCCTCCTCTTCCCAACTTTTACTTCCTTGTTTTACTAGTGCACAGCATTCATTGTCTTTCTGGGTAAAATTGTTAATATATGATATTACAAATAATATCATATAAATGATATATGATAATGTGTATTTGTACTCATCCTACATAATAAGTATCCTTCATTGTTTAGAATTCTAGATTGAAAATACTTTTCCTGCAAAATTGCTCAATTGTCTCCAACTTCCCTTGGTTCTGGAAATAAATTTAGTTAGATTTAGAGGAATTTTCCTCCAGTAGCTCTGTTCAAAAATATCCTCTTTTAATTTACCTTACTTTCAATAATTATTATCAAACAATTCAAGGATTCAAAAAAGTTTTAGGGCTTCCCTGGTGGCGCAGTGGTTGAGAGTTCGCCTGCCGATGCAGGGGACACGAGTTCATGCCCCAGTCTGGGAAGATTCCACATGCCGCAGAGCAGCTGAGCCCATGAGCCATGGCCACTGAGCCTGCACATCTGGAGCCTGTGCTGCGCAGTGGGAGAGGCCACAACAGTGAGAGGCCCACATACTGCAAAAAAAAAAAAAAAAAAAAAAGTTTAAAAATATTATAGCATAAACCCATTTACCTACCTCCCAGCAAAAGTTGTTGAGCAAAACTATTACAGGTATCTTACCATAAGGAAATTGATCAAAGAGTATGCATAGCTTCAAATAACATTAGATATTGCTAAATTGCCTGCTCAGTCATCATCCTAATTCAGATAGATCAGCAGCAGATGGAAGTTGCTTTTGTTCTACATCCTTCACAACACTTAATATTGTCATTTAAAAATTTTGCCCATATCAAGGGGAAGAAATACCATTTCATTATGTTTTATTTGTTTGTTTCAACAAGCAGCTTTTTATTCAGTGAAAGAAAACGATAAGGCAAGAGTGGATTAAAAAAATGTATATAGTTATAACTGGATGGCATTTTTTTTTTTAATTATGAAACAATCTGCTAAAGGCACTTCCTTTCTTTAGATAAGCTCTGGTCTGAAATTTCTTTCTTTTTTTTCTTTAATTGAAGTATAGTTGATTTACAATGTTGTGTCAGTTTCGAGAGTTCAGCAAATTAATTCAGTTATACACACACACACACACACACACACACACACACACACACATATATAGCTATTATTTTTCAGATTCTTTTTCCCTATAATTTATTAGACAATATTGAGGATAGTTCCCTGTACTATACAGTAGGTCCTCATTGTATATCTATTTTACATACAGTAGTATGTATGTGTTAATCCCAATCTTCTAATTTATTCCTTGTCCCACCCTTTCCCCTTTGGGAATCATAAATTTGTTTTCTATGTCTGTGGGTCTATTTCTGTTTTATATATACATTCATTTGTACCATTTTGTTTTTTAGATTACACAAATAAGCAATATCAATATGATCTTTGTCTTGTTTACTTCATTCAGTATGATAATCTCTAGGTCCATCCATGTTGCTACAAGTGGCATTATTTCATTGTTTTTTATGGCTGAATAATATTCCATTGTATATATATATACCACATCTTCCTATCCATTCCTCTGTCGATGGACATTTATGTTGTCCTTGATGTTTTAATTTGCATTTTTCTGATTTCCAGTGAGTTAGAACATTGTGTTTTCTTATGTTTCATGCTTCTTCTTTTCTTACATACAACACTTTCAGTGCTTACATATCAAGGGCCAAACCCAGATTCCAGATGTGAGGCATAGATGATATTGATCTCTCTCCCATTGAAATTTAGAATGTCTTTTCCATTTCTGGTCTGTGGAGACATTCGTTTTGTTTCTTTAGCTCAATTATGTGTTTTGAATGTACATATACACATATTTATACACATTCATGTTCATATATACATATGTGTATATGTTTCTGGGTTTTTTAATTGTATCTCTTTCTGAGGGGTATAAACCATGCCAAAACTACCTTCTGTGTCTTTTGAATGAGAGTGGAACACTGATTTAGAATTTTTTTGTCTTTAGATTTATAATCATTAAAACTTTTGAAATGTATAATTGAAAAATATTAGAGTTTATAAAAGTTGAAGCTATGCAATATAATCCATTAATTTTTTAATGTAAATTAAGGTTTTTTATTATTTGTAATATTTGTTAATTTATGAAATTAGGGTTGCCATAATTAGCCAATAAAAATATAGGTTGTGCAATTAAATTTGAATTTCAGATAAACAGTAAAATTGTTTCACTGTAAACATGTCCCAAGTATGCCCAACTGGGACATCCAGTATTTTTTGTAGCAACAATAATAAATTCACATTTATACTTAAATACTTTGGGAAATATTACCATCATTTTACAAACAGTTTCTTGAGTTTTTCACTCTGGTGGATTTTTCTACTCCTCGATTTTTCTAATTTATTCAAATCAGCAATAAAATGAATAATGTATGCTTTTGAGTGACAATAGACTGATGACTACAAAGTGTGACTGCATTGGGAGGAGTATAATATGGTTCTAAGAGTACTTTCTCTGGAACCAGATTGCTGGGCTAGAATTCTGGCTTCAACATTTCCTAGCTTTGTGAATTCAGTCATACTCTGTAAACTCTCTGTGCCTTAGTTTCCTCTTCCAGAAATAAGCTAATATGTGTATTAATATGTGACTCAAAAAAGTATCTGGTATGTGAAAAAAATCTATAGTCTTAATTATTTTTATCTTCTATCTCTACATTTAATATTTTAATATCTGTAAATATGTTTGCATATTTTAAATATTAGAAGATAAATAGGAATAACAATGATTCTAGACTTGACAGCTTAAATTTAATACAGGAAGGGATACTGAGACAAGCCATCACATTATCAATTTACAGTTCCCTAGAATAAGAAAGTTTGCAAGCACTATATTATTTTAGAGAGTACTTATTATAAGCCCAATTTGATATGCATCTGTAATAGAATGACTTTGTATCTAGAAAGAGAAAGACCAAAATATAATCTCTATGATTTCAGTTTTATCTTGAGATTTTTATTTTCATAAATGACTAAAAACCTGCAGTGGAAATTGAAATACTGTTGTATGAACATAACTGCCTAGAGAATGCTATTCAGAGATTCCTTGCCGTTAGTTCACTGACAATCTTAGAGCTGCACAAAACTGGTATCATTTAACTATTGTACTCTCTTCGCCAGTGGATTAGTTTCTAGAGTACCATTTAAGCTGAGATAATGCATTAACACTGGTGAAATTCACCAGTGCTTAGGTGCAAAGTTTGGGAAGCACCAATCTCCAATAAATTTTGTTGGAAAGAAAAATCTGAGTGTTAATTGAACCACATTATGAACACAGGTAACGTTTGAACAGAAAACTTAATGTATTAGAAATAGTAAATAAGCACGAAAAAAAAGTTGACCAACATACCTAAGCAAAAAAAAAATAACTAAACAAATAAATATATATACTATGTAAAACAGTTATAGAGTACCAATGTTTTTTTTGATAAAATAAACATTAATACTTGACTAAATTAGTACTTGACTGAATAAAACATTATATATGACTATTTGAATGATAAAAATTGCCTCAATGAATTTTAATATATATTAATAAATATCTTCTACATTAAAAAATTAGGTAATATAATAAACAAAACCATTCATAAAAGCAAAATATATATATATAAGATATAAGAATATTATGAAGAAAAGAGTACTGCCTATATGAATAAAATTTACAGCTATGGTGACAATTCGTTTTAAAAAATGGAAAGATATTTTGTGTCTTTCTAAACAGTGGTCTTTGCCCCAGTTTACCATCTTGATGTGTAATTAATTTGGTGTATGTGTGTCACTCATTAAAATGTTAACGATAATCTGCGAGTAGTGAGATTTAGCATGATAGTTACTTTCTTTCTCATTTTTTCCTATAGTCTTTGAATTACTATTTTATGTATTTCTTTCACATTAAAACTATTTTCAATTAAATAATCAAGGAAATATCACTCACAGTGCTAACATCTAAGTTATACAAGTTTTATTTATTTATTTATTTTAATTTAACAAAGGAAGATTGTAGAATTTTCTTTCTATATTAGTATACTTTTTAGCTAGATTTTTCCTCTTACTTTTAATCATACTTTCTTTTAACAATATGTGAATTTTCTCTGGTTAATTTCCTAATATACTTTCTTCTTCCCTTACAAACACAAATAACACATTTATTTTTGCTTGGAATCTTTTTTTTTTTTTTTTTTCTGCCCTATGTGTCACGTTATTTGGGCTATTGTTGAACATCTCTAGTTCTTTTTCATACACACAATTCTTGTGACAGAAAGCAGACCATGTATCACTCTTGAAAACTAACTGTACCTTTAAGGATATGGATAAATCATTCTTAAAAAGTGTAAAGGTGTTTTAAATGCCTTAAATACATTTTCCACTTAAATTTCTCTTTCATTAATTATTTTTTAAATCATTTGGTAATGCAGATACAAAACTCCTTATCTGTAAGTCTGTATTTTCACTTTTCAACTTCTTACAATTGAGGATAATTATATTCTTTTAATGAAAGATTTTTGAACAAGGTAGAAAGACAATTTTCTAACTCTGCAATACATTGAACAAGTAACACATTGGGGTATTATGTTACTATTTTTTTATAAAAAATTAATATTTTTGTAAGTTAAAGACAAATCCTTTCTCATTGAGTTTTTTCAAACAATAGCAAGAAATCTAGAAAGTATTTATTATCCACAATGATCTCTCCTCTTGAAATAGTCTGTTACATATTTTTCCTGCAGTGCTTTACCTATACTGCTTCACATTTTTACTTTTCTAGAACATTAAACTAATTTTGCATACAATTTTGCCTATTTTTTTTTTCTTTCAGTAGATATCATATTATGAGAAATCGGTTCTCATTTCCTTCACTTCCCACAACGGAAATACTGATTAGGCCCATGCTCCATCCTTTTGACACTGCTAAAAAACAAAATCTATTAGGATATTGAAAACAACAAAGGGAATGTAAACATTAGTTCAGAGGAAAGATGGGGAGAGAGAAAAAGATAAAGAAAGTGAAAGAAGGGGAGGAGGAGGAGAGGGGAAGGAGGAAGAGAAATTAGGTTGACAATTGACTTATTTTAAGGAGTATAATTGGGCTCAGAAAAGTAATAGTTTATTATCTCCAAAATGTTTATGGAAGGTAACACTCAACCAACAAATTATAGTTTCAAAGAAAAAGTAGAGTTAGAAACACTGAACAACCTAAATTTTGAAGTTGGCTGTAATAATATACAAATTGAATTGTATCTTCCACAGTTTTTTGTACACAAATTTTCTCTACGAATTCAAAGTGGTGTGTGGAAAACTTTGTTAGCATATGTGTGACAGCAGCATAATGTATTATGAACATCTTTTATTTTGCGCTCTTTTTTTGACTTCACCATTTTTTTCTTGACCCAGTCTGAAAAGTAAAGAAAGCACACAAAAAAGAATAGTATACTTGGAGCCCTTCACAGGTGTTTATACCTGCAATGCAAAATGTTGACACTCATAATAGCATGTTTGCAATTCTTATTCACACACATTGTGATCTCTGTGTTCTTTTAGTTGATGACAAAAATTAATTACTAACCCAATGTTTTTTAGTAACATACTTACAAGATAATTAACTCTGGTGGGGCAAGTATAAATATGTCTTTAAAAATGTACTTTTGTGTGATTTGTTTATTTTAAAATGCAATCCTTAGAGTCATTATATAAGAAACATTTTTTTTTACTTTATCAATTTTAAAATCAGTTCATATTTTTGAAAATTGACTGTTTTTATTATTAATCACTTAAAATATTTTAAAATAATGTTTTTTGAATATTTCCTTATTTGTAAAACAAATGTAAGGGCTACATTAAAATATTTTAGTGCTAAGATATTTGCCTCAAAACAAGCATGACAAAAAAAAAAAAAAAAAAAAAACAAGCATGACATCTGAGAGCAAAGGGAAAGGATAATCAGGGAAATATTTTCTACAATGTGTTTTATCCTGAATTATACAAATATATAGCATTTATTTTAATTGAATAAGCTTAGGTTATTTTACAATCATATGCTCTATTGTATTAGTATATTAATCAATTTTATCAAATAATATCTGTTTTTCAAAAAATTCTGTAAAAGGAGTTAAATATTTACAGTTCATATGGTATATTATGTCAGCATGCATTTCAAATTAAGCATAATTACAATATAACCCATAAAAGTATGTCAAACTCTGGTGTTAAAATTATGAATCTGCTATGTGCTGGCATTATATTAGGAAAGATGCAAATGTATTTGGGTGATGAATAACATGATATGTAGATAATTAAAAGGAAATTCTTAATCTAAAAATAATTGAATGATAGTATGAAGAATTCTTAAAAGGTCTTTCTTAAAAAAAGAAGATTCTGCCTCTATTCATAACTATATTTCATCTAAGGTAGAAAATCATCTTTCAAATTTTACATGGATCAAATCAAATTATACTTATACCTGTAATATCCATGTCACAAGTGAACATCTATCCATAATGTAAAGGTTTTAAAAATGTTCCATTAATCTAGAAATTCCACTGAATGAAAACATTAAAATGGTGTTTTATAGTTATCATCATATCTCCTGTCCAAATAATTCTCTGATTCCCCACATATATTTTTTACCAGCAAAATTTGTATTAGTTATATATTTATATAAATTTACCCACATGTATTTATGTACTTAAAAAAAAAGTAACCAATTTCGTTGGTTTTGTTTATATATATATATATTTTTTTTTTTTTCCCTACTAAGCAATAAAATTCTATCTGTTACATAACATTGTGGTAATGCTGATTATTTCTCCATTGAAAACTGATAAAATGAGACATTCAAACAGAAGAGAGATTTCGCAAAACTGATATGTTTGACAGTTTCTTGTCATACTCTTATTTGTAGCCTCACAAGTACCAAGGAAGTATTGGGCATCTAGTAGGTACACAAATGCCAAGATGCTTAAAAATCAAATAAATTCATACTGAGCTTGTGTTTTGAGAGAGAGTATAATGGAATAAGGGAAAATAACATAGTCTCCTTTTGTATGCACTTATTGATTATCATAGTTATTTATTTAACAACTACTATGTGTCACTGTAGATACATAGGTGAATAAGACAAAAGACAAGTTATTACATATTCAGTATATCAAATGGTGAAAATTGATATTTAGAAAAGTAAATCAGGTCAAAGTGAAAAATATTGATAAAGAATTTTTATACATATGTGTTTACATGAGCATGTGTATGGGGGGCACACACATGCTTATATGTATAGATGATCTATTCCTTAATATTACTGTGGTGACTCTATTATAAAAATATCTTTTCCATCTTTATGCTCTTCTTTTATCCTTTCCAGTTTCCATCTGGGCAGAGGTCAAACATTCATTTGAGGAACAGCCAATGGTTGTAAAATTCTAACGTGCTAAGAAACATTCAGATTCTGAAAACTTGAAATCTCACCCAAAGGTGTAGTTTAAGGGCAATAGTTAGATTTATATGCTTTTGGATTTCTTCTGAATGTATCACCAAGGCATAATACACTTTACAAAGGCCTGTAATGGTTCCAAATATCAATGTTACGTGTAGCTCCAGGTCATATTTCTATTACAGGAGATATGAGAGTATAAAAATTGCATTGCATAGTGCATCAATAAAAGAACACTATGGGCCTTATCTTATCTTATAGAAATTTCCAACTTGAAATGTGCATTTGTGTTGTGAAAATGTTTTAAAAGTTCACAGTACTTTCTGCCTCTACTGTCTGAATTATATCCAAGCCATTTTAGGCTAACCTTTTGTTCTGGTTGAAGATCTATGAACAGAAGTGGTGCTTTCCTAAAGGAAAAACAGAGGGGAGTGGGGCAGAGAGCATACTGCTGGATGATAAACTGAAGGCAACTTGGGAAAGCATTCTAGGAAGAGATTCAAGGAAAGAGTATATCAATTTTGACCGTAATATTGTTTTTCCAAGAAGAAAATAATAAAATAATTTATTCTAATATCTCCCAGCTTACCTTCTCAGAAACCATCTTTTAAAATAATCTCTATGAGTATTGTCAAAATAGCATATTCTATGTGGCTATTTACTTCACATTGGCAAGAAAGCTAAAATGAATGAAGCACATCTGTTTTATTTTTTTCTTACCTCTTATCAGTACTGGCTTAAATTATTTACCAGTCTCTATTTTTTTTTTTGCTGTGGCCTCTATCTATTTGAAAAATATTAATTCTAATTGGTAGCATATTATTTTTACTGCGTCATGCAAAGTTCTCCATTAGTAAGACAGATGTTTGTTAAAAACCTTAAAGAAAATAACCTAGGAATTATCTTCTTTTACTTAATAAAAATTAATTGATTTGTAAATGAGTGTAAAAATAATCAGTCAAATATAGGAATATTACAAGGAAATGAAGATAAGCTAATAAGAAACAACAGAAGTATTCAGCTTTGTCTTTATCTGTATGTGTTACAGCCTCAAAGCAAGGGCATATTTAATGAATAACTTAATCCCTGGACATAAATTAGGAATTTGTAAGATTTATTTACTCTTACAGTGCCTGAAGTATCAGTTATAAGAACTAAAATAAATAAGTAAAAATGCAAACAAGTGTTTCCCTTGTGGCGCAGTAGTTGAGAGTCCGCCTGCCGATGCAGGGGACACGGGTTCGTGCCCCGGTCTGGGAAGATCCCATATGCTGAAGAGCAGCTGGGCCCATGAGCCATGGCCGTTGAGCCTGCGCGTCCGGAGCCTGTGCTCCGCAACGGGAGAGGCCACAACAGTGAGAGGCCCGCGTACCAAGAAAAAAAAATGCAAACAATATAATTTATTAATTTGTTCAAACAAGCACACAGCTTTAGTATGTTTTAATGCCCCAGAGTTTGAAAAAGTAAACAATTTTTTCTAAGATCCTAACATCTATATTGCATAGATAAAATTTATTAATATGCTATGACTTATGTGAATATTATTTATTTAGACTATTGTTTACCCAAATACCCAGTGCTGTGAGATCATCATCCTTGAACATTTTGCAGATACTTGTTGACTACTTACTGTTTATAATCTATGTACACTAGCATTAGCTTCTTTTTCCTGACAGAGTTTTGTAACCCTGGGTTCTTTCTAGCCTCTATCATGGGCAACATTTTTGCTTGAAAAAAAGGAGAAAACAAAGAAAAAGTAAGTCAAATAGTACATATTTTAGTGAAATATTTGGACTTAATAATATCAAAGCAACTAATTCAATTAGAAAATTACAGTCCCTGTTAGATGCATAGTTCTTGGCTATGACTGGGAAAGGAGATACTATTAGGTCCCAAACTGAATTTGAACCAGGGCTTAGGCTCCTGAACTAATCACCAAAATGAAACTGTATGTACTGAAACAACCTCAGAGAATAAATTGGAAGTGATGATTGAAATGTGAATAAATCCCTAAATACTAGCCCTCTTTACTGCCTATGCTTGGAATAAATTGGGGGACAGACATAGGAGTTTTACAGATGGAGACCAAATAGTCAGCTTTATTGGTAATAAAAAAAATAGATCAAAGGCTTAAGGACATGGCTTAGATACATAGCCAAAGAGACTTGAGAACACCTTCTAGAACTGAACCAACTTATTTACCCAGTTACTAGGAGAATTTCAAGCTGTTCCCACAGAACATCACTAGCACCCCAAACTCACCACAAAGCTGAGAAAGCAGGTCAGACACATCTGTCCATATGCAAGCTTGCTCCAAAGTGGAGTGCTCTTTCAAACTCATTAGCTGGATAACTCACTTCTTCCTTGGAGAGGAATAAATGAGGGGTCTAGGGGAAGGGGTTGGGACAAGAGTATTAGTCCAACTGAAATCCCTCCACAGAGAAATCTGAGGAGCTGTGGTGACTGTTTTCTCTAAGGGCAATGCCATGTGATAGAGAATGTATAATTAAAGGTGGGGGACTTGGGTCTACCTGCCTCACTCTACAAGTCTGCTTAGTTGAAGTTTCACATGCTCTTGGAAGATCCTTGATTTTTCTTCCTTTTCCCTCCTCCTAGTTTTAGTTAAGTGACCTTTCATAACAATGATTTATCTTCATCATCATCAAGGCTGATAGCATTTTACTTAACCATTCTCCTCTTATGTTTGAACTCCTTGAGGATAGCGACTGTGCCATAATTATTTCATTGTCTTTATCAACTAGTATGGTGCCTGGTACATAGGTCTGTTTAATTGAATCTGATGTTTTATTAAGACCATTCCTTCTTTTGAAATGCTGAGCATAGATTAACAAAAAAGGTAATACACAAGTATAATATGGTCCACACTCAATAAAATGCTCTTTATCTCATTTTGCCTTCTATGTGTGTCCAACTTATCAAAGCATAACTGAAGTAAGATTTGTTTAGAATGATTGAAAAAAACACTGAAAGCTATGTATACTTTATTGCAGCATTTAGAAAATATGACAGATGGATAGATAGATGATAGATAGATAGATAGATAGATAGATAGATGATAGATAGATAGATAGATAGATAGATAGACAGAATGCTCCTTCCCTTGATACTTATCACTAAAGAATCAGAAACAATCCTATGGTAGCTACTAAGACTATTCATAAATAAGTGGTTCTCTCTCCTGAGCACATGGTAGGATTGACTTTCCCAACAAGTTGAACTCAAGTTTAGGTAGATGTAATGCTTTTTCTGCCTTTGGAAAAAACTCACTAATTTTCTAAACCCACTAATTTTCTTACATAGTTCCTTATTCATACATTAATTAACTACTTAATTAACTACTTAACTATTTTATTCTTCTTGGATATTTTACAAAATCCATGCTGATAATTTTTTTATTATCAGAATATAAAATTATTTGACAACTGATACAATATGGGTACCACTTACAATCTTACCCTTTAAGATTGTTAGATCATGTGTAGTCTAGGGAGTCCAGGAAGAGGAGCCAAAGCTATCTGAGTCAATGTGGTCCCACTAAGTGAATTATGGTAGCAACTACTTAATAACTGATACGAAATATTGAAACATTTATATTCAGATTGTCTGTGATTTATGATGGTTCAACTTAAGATTTTTCAAGATGGTGTAAAAGTGATGCCCGTTCAATAGAAACCTTATTTCAAATCTTTTCTTAGGCTAGTGATAGGGAGTCCTTACTCTCTCGTGATGCTGGGCAGTAAGCTGCAGCACCCAGTTAGCTTATGCAATAATGAGAGTAAACAACCCATAGATGTACAACCATTCTGGTTTTCACTTTCAGTACAGTATTTAATAAATTACATGACATAATCAACACTTTATTATAAATTAGACTATGTGTTAGATGATTTTACCCAACTGTAGGCTAATGTAAATGTTTTGAGTGTGTTTAAGATAGGCTAGGCTAAGCTATGATGTTTGGTAGGTTAAGTGTATTAAGTGCATTTTTAACCTAACAATATTTTCAATTTATAATGGATTTATCGGTATGTAACCCCACAGTAAGTCAAGGAAGATCTGTAATATTTTAACAGTTTGTACAGCTAGAAATCAATCCTATTTTTTTTTCCAAAGAATGTTCTGTCTCCTTCCATCCCTTCTCTGTCTCCTTTTCTTTCATCCACCCTATTCCTTTTTCTGTTTCTTTCTTTGATTTTGCTTGTTCTACAGTCTCTCTTTAATCTGAGCCTTCTGTGTTCTCTGACCCACAGATTTATTGTCCTTTCCTATGCTTTGAAATAATGGGAGGTAAAGTTAAAATTTGTTGATCTTCTGTTTGTTTCTTGTTTCAATTTCTTAACCTGAAAACAGATATTTTTTGTGTGTGTGTATGTATATATCATGGCACTGCCTTCTACACTGGCTCAGCTCAAGGTTTGGCTGTTTATTTCTGTCATAATCATTGTCATGTGGGTTACATGAGTCACACAGTCTTAGCCACTCATGTCTTTTTCTTACTGACAAGTCTATGGAAGTAAGTACTGCAGTTGAAACTGAAGTCTGGGTGCATTAATGTATCAATAATACAATGACACATCATGGTCCTTAGTCCAAGAGTGTCTCAGCAGTAGCAAAAATAATTTTTAATTCTTTTTATAATCATTAGTTATATTTGATATAATACATGTACAATTTTATGTATCCTTCAAATAAATGTTATTACATATACAGTTTTGGAAAAAGCATGAGTACTGTTAAGGTCAGAAGGTACAATATTTGTTAAAATAATGCTTTCTTTTTTTTTTACATTGTCCTGAGAGAAAGGCATTAGATCTTACATTTTGATAGTATATTGTGAAGCAGTTTGATATTATTTACTAACCAGTCCCTATAGCTATGAACAGGCATAGCTAATCTCAACATATTCTTTTTTAGGCCAATTATTCAATGGTTTTAATTTATTCTGATTCTCATCTTAATACATGATTATGGTAATACTCAGAGTGGTGTCAGTCTTTACACAGATTTCAGTTTGGGACAGGCTGTACAGTTATACTTTATTTTTTCCTCAGTTGAGTTTATCGTATTAATCTTGTAATGAAACATACATATGTTATTTTAAGTTTTTAGTCTCTTTCCAAAGAAAATAATAAAAATAAAGGTAATTACCACTCCCCTTATATTCACATTATTTTGGCACTCTCAGAGAAAAATAAAATATATCCTTACCTTATTAGAAAATAAAACATAGCCAAAAATTAATAATTTCTTTTAGTTTTAGAATGAATTTCAATATTTTAAAACAAACACTTATTTTATACATTACAGTTTGGCAAATATATATCTCTTAAGGAGAAAGTTACTGTGTTTTCTAGATGTGGTTGGACAAAGATTTCCCATGCTTTTTAACTGAAAATATGTTAACATGCTGCAGTCTTTCATATTAAAATGAGAAAACTCTCCTTGGTCTTCATTGCCTTTAAAATCCTCAGCAAATGAGGTTGCCAACGTAATTTGAACTGTCCAAGATCAATATTCTTACATATTAATCACTTGAACATATAAAATATATAAATGTCAATGAAATAAATGAGATTTTTACAAAATAGAAAAACACACAAATGAATGAAAATATAAGATTTTTAGGGTAGGAGTTTTTCACTGCTTTTTACTATGCATCTTCATGCTGATAATTCTTGGAATTTAGAAGGTATTCAATAAATATTTTGCACTAATAAACACTTTTTCACTAATTTTAAGCATAAGGTTTAACACTGAAAGTTTATGGGTAATATACAAATTATATGTTGAATGATATTTTCTATGAAAGTTTCAGTGAGATTCTCAAATAGAAAAATAATTATTTCAAAATATAATTAAATCATATAAAAGAACACTAAATTCACTTCAAAGAGCATACCCTCTACAAGAAATACTAAGTAAAATCCATATATGTGTGTATACTTGTGACAGTTAATTTTATGTGTCAGCTTGACTGTACTAACAGATTCCTTGATAGCTAGGAAAACATTATTTCTAAGGGTGTTTGTGAGAGTAGACATTCCAGAGTTTAGCATTTAAATCAATAGACTGAGAAAAGAAGATATTTTCACCAATGGGTGAGTATTATCCAGTCTGTTGAGGGCCCAAATAGAACAAAAAGGTGGAGAAAGGGTATATTTGTTTTCTACTTGACTTGGGACATCCAACTTCTGACCTTGGATTTGTGTTCCTGGTTCGCAAGGCTTCAGACTTGGACTGGAACTACACTACCAGCTTTCCTGGGCCTTCAGCTTGCAGAGAGCAGATCTTGGAACTTCTCAGCCTCTATGATTGAGTGAGCCAATCTGACAATAAATTTCTTTGGATGTATCTATCTTTTGTATCTATGTGATTAGTTCTTGGATAGCCCTGAATATTATATATATTTATATATTATATATATATATATATAGCATATATAATATAAAAACTATAATATATTATGTTACATATGATATATAATATGAAAATTATCTTTTTGTATGATATATATAATATATTTTATTTTTATATATAACATAACATATATGTATAATTATAATATATAGTATGTGTAATATAAAATATATTATATAACATATTACATATGTTATATATATTAGATATGTCATATAGATATAATATATAAAGTCTACCAAGTCTAATATATCTGTATGTATATATAGTCTACCAAGCCTAATGAATATTTTGATATAAAAAGATGAGGACCAACAATAAAATTATCCCCGACTGAAATAAATTAACTATGGAATGTATAACTTTTAGGATGAAAACACATATAGAATTTTAAAATTACAGATTCCTGAGATTGTAAGTGACTTGAGACAGCATTGCCTTCATTTGTCATCATCCAGTGCACAACATGTGAGGGTTGCAGTCTCCTGCAACTCAAGAAGCATCTGGAGTCTGTCAGCACCTGTCTACTGTCAGCATGACCAAGTGAGGTGAAAGGCTATATCTATTTGAAAAATTGGGATGATAACACCTGAAACCCTTAATCAATCTTAAAAGTACCAAGAGAGAAACCACCAGATACTGTGCAACTCTGATGTGTAATAGGAAGTACAGAGCATTTTCTATAGTTAATCATGCCACAACTCCAACATGGATCTGAGCAAGGCTTCTGCCTTAAAATTTTAAAAGAAACAAAGCAGACAGAGGGCCAAGTTAAGCCACAACACAGGGACTCAATTATCAGAATCCAGCAGGTGGAGAATTCTTTACAACAGATATCCTGCATTCTTTATCACAAATATTTCCAGAACAAAAAAGAGTTGAGGCACTTATAAATGAAAAAGGAGAGTTAAAAGACTAAAATATATGGGCATTGTTTGATATAATTTTCAACAAATGAAGAGTCAAAATGAATTTATGAAATAAATGATGAACTTGGAATTCTAATCATATTTATTGATATTAAAAGTGAACCCTCTTGCACTGTTGATGGGAATGTAAATTGATACAGCCACTATGGAAAACAGTATGGAGGTTCCTTAAAAAAGTAAAAGTAGAATTACTGTATGACCCAGCAATCCCACTACTGGGCATATACCCAAAGAAAACCATAATTCAAAAAGACACGTGCACCCCAATGTTCATTGCAGCACTATTTACAATGGCCAGGTCATGGAAGCAACCTAAATGCCCATCAACAAATAAATGGATAAAGAAGTTGTGGTACATATACACAATGGAATATTACTCAGCCATAAAAATGAATGAAATTGGGTCATTTGTAGAGACGTGTATGGATCTAGAGACTGTCATAGAGTGAGGTAAGTCAGAAAGAGAAAAACAAATATCGTATATTAATGCATATACGTGGAACGTAGAAAAATGGTAGAGATGAACCGGTTTGCAGGGCAGAAAGAGAGACACAGATGTAGAGAACAAACATATGGACACCAAGGGGGGAAAATGGCAGGGGGTGGTGGTGGAGTGATGAATTGGGAGATTGGGATTGACATATATACACTAATTTGTATAAAATGGATAGCTAATAAGAACCTGCTTATAAAAAACTACATAAAATTCAAAATTTCAAAATAATTAATTAAAAAGAAATTATCATTATATTTCTAAAGATTAATAAATTAATTTTGATTTTATGTTTTAAAATAAGAATATTTTCTTGAGGATACAAACTCAAATATTTAGAGTTATAATTTTCTAGACTACTCATTTTTAAAATTATGTATATTCAATATTTCACTTGTTTTAGGTTTTTTTTAATTGTTGCACATCTTTTCAAATCAAAATATTCAGTAGGGTTAGTAGGTAATCTTAATATCACCAAGAAATTAGCCACAGTATCAAGTCTCTATAGATCTCTGATTCCAAAGTTTTAAATTTGTTTTGTGTGTTATAGCTATTTAGATATGAAATTTCTGGATAAACCAAAAATTTATAGAACATTCTAATCTCCATTTCTTTCTCAATTAAAGAAATAATTACTATTTTTCTTAAATGAGGGGAGAGTGGGAAGCAAACTCTGTGAAGGCTTTTAGCTCTGAACACTCAGTAAAATCTTTAGCAGTGTATTGGTTGAAATGTAACCATCTTTTACCAGCCAATAATCTCCAGACAGTGATATAGTGCAGCTACAACTGTTAAGGACAAATTAACATGTTATCAATTTAATATTATGTGTCGGTGATAGGTTAAAAAAAAAGAGGAATAATAATTACCCATGATTTGGATGTGTATCTGAAATCAAATATCATATAATAAATATACTATAAAGAGATAAAAATGCCCATAGAACTTGAGTATTTATATAATAATTTGTGCTTTTCTCTCACTATATATTTAACAGTATAAAATGCATACTGATTTCAAACAAGTCATAGTTTATGCAAGGGCAAATTCTTACCATTTTGTATATAATTTTCATTTCCTAATTATTCAAGCCCTTTGTTCCTGCTTCTCTTTTGTGACTGTATGCTAATAATGATCACATTTGCCTGATGTTAAAAAAAAAATAAAAAAGAAAAAAAGAAAAAGAAAAAAGAAAGAGATGACAGTGAATTAAGGCACAAAGGTAAACTTGAGTATTGTTCTAGTAAAGTTTTATGAGGTCAATAATAAAGAATTAGATAAAATTAGGACTTAATGGCTTTAATTGATCCTTTTAATTTATTTTTTACATGCATCATGGTTACTATAGTTCTTGGAGTGAGAAATTTGCTTTAGGAAAATTAGGCACAGCGTTGCATAGGCCATTATGTTCAAGCTAGATTGAGTCCTGTTCTGCCATCAACTATCTGTGTTCAACTTACCATGTTATTAAATTGTTCTAAATATTAGTTGCTTTATTTGTCACACATGGATAACAAGTTATTTCAAAATGTTGTAAGAACTAAATAAGTTTATATATGACACATACCTAGCACGTGGTTTCTGTCATGTATTAGGATAGTTAAGGGCCAGGTGCCTGGGTTTGAGCCCTAGCTATGACTCAGAATCTTCATAATGTTGGAACAGTTATATAATATTGCTGTGCCTGAATTTTCTTATGTATAAAAGTGAGGACAATAATATATGCTTCTTGAAGTTTTTATGATATTAAATAAGTTAATATATAAATAAAATGCTTAAAATAGAGTCCAAAACATGATATCAATAAGGAAACATTAAGCATTATTTTATCGGTGGTGGTATCAATAACTGTTTCTCTTTACTTCCTCCTTGTATTAGAAAATAAGAGTTTTAAAGACACGGGTGGTCAGAAATCAGTACATCCTCCACCCTTTCTATTTTAGGGCCACAAGATATCACTAATAAGTGTTTAAATCTATGCTCCTGAACAAGATGATTGAAAGTATAGTTGTTTTTTGGTTTTTAGTTTTTTTTTTAAGAATAAACAATTTCACTTGAATTATAATATCTGTATTTTTGTGTTTCTCAATATTTGGATTTAGGAATATCAACATGTTTCTGAAATTCCCTGGTAAGTATTATAATAACCTTTAACAGTGTTAAAAAATCAAAACTCAATCTGAGTAAATTTAAAGATCTAATTGGCTTTATTCAACAATCATGGATCAGGCAGCATCCATCTAGCAATTTGAAAGAAGCTTTGAATAGCTGTACAAAATGGAAGGCTTTTATAGTTAGAAAGGGGGCAAGACAAAAAAAAAATAGTATATTGTTTCAGGCAAGGTCACCTTCCTTTGTGGGAGGGAAGGAGTCTGTCTCTTGTGCAGATTACCTCACTAGTGCTGACCAGGTAATTCCAGATTAACTGGTTAAAGGTTATATTCTTAGGAGAGGCTGAAATAAGTTAGATATTAAGTTTTGGTTTGCTGACATAAGGCTTAGCACAAGTGAATCCATTTGGGGCCTTTTTTAACAACAGTAAATACTATTATCAGGCAATAAGTGTCTGAAATGACCTACCAATTATTTTCTATACTTTGTATCAAAGACAACTTGGATCTAGGTGAAACTACTGTATCATCAGGTACATTTATTATAATGAGAATTGCTAACAGCATAAACAGCTTTAAATGGCCCTGTGCTGTGGAAACTCTCCAGAATGCAGCTGGTTTAACTTGGGAAGAGGCTGTTTGTAACACCAACTGAGCTATAATTCTAATACTCAGAATTTTCCATTTATATGGGGTTTCCAAACCACCTGTGAAGTCTTGGAAGATTCCATTTTCAACAGCTTATGGAATATTCATGAGATACTGCTGGGAACGCTGGAGAGTTCTTGAAATTATTATTCTAGATATGGTCACATTTAATTACTAAAATAAATACAATTGTTGCTATTCTATTCCATCAAATATGTAGTTTCCTTTGTAAGTGTATTAAATATGATGAGTTAATTCAGAAATAAATAAATATAAGCAGTACAAGATGGCCTCATCCATTTATTTTTAAAAACAATGTTGAATTACTGTAGAAAAATGGAAGAAATGGTAGAGGAAAAGTGGGACAGATTTGATTACAAGGAAGAAAATATATGCATGTCCAACACATTATAAGCAGAAGCAAACACATTGGGAAAGTATGTTAAATACTTATGACATTTAAAATAGAAATAGAATGCAAGCTGATAAGATAAGCATGCGTATAAGCAGTTTTGGGTAGACTGCACTGCTTTTCATCATATACTCTCAGCTTACCTCTGGATCCTCATCTTTCATCACAACCTACTCCTACACTTACACTTCGATTCAGTCACATATTACTTGGAATCACCATATTCCTACCCTTCTGAGACTTCAAACATGCTACTATCTAAATTAAATGCAAAAACATTCCCAACTCATGACTAAGTCCCATTCTTTCCCCAGGCAGTTTAAAAAATCATTCTATCCAGAGATCTCTGAGAGGCAAGACAGAGGCCTCTCTTTGCTCTCATCATACCCAATACTCATCCCACTCTACTGTGATTCCTTTTCATTCCCTGTTGGCTTCCCCTTCACAGTTATAGACAGTGTTATTGTATCCACAGTGCCTAGCGCACAGTATGTACTCAGTAAATGTGAAAAAAAACAAGATCTCGATTTAAAATATGGGGTAAGAATACTGACAGTTCACAAAATGGAATACAGATTGATAAAATAAGAAATAGAAACATAGAAACACTCCAACACACAAAAATAAAATCAATAAAAGTCAGCAATAAATATATATTTCACCTATTTACTTTAATATCTAAGGGAAATTATAATGGTTAAAAATAAAATATTCAAATAAATGGGCCCTGTCATATAAATATGAAAAAGAACATAAATTGTTATAAAATTTCATTTAAAAAATAATAGGGCAGATATGACATGGTAATTTCCATTTAAACTTGGTCATAGGAAATAAAATTCAGGAATAGCATTTTAAAAAGTGAATATTAAATTTGAAATAATATAAAATGGAGAATTGGAAATACTTTCAGGGCCAAATTATAGTAAAAAGTTAGAGTAAAAAGACTGTGAAAACCTAGGTATATTTATAGAATGAAGACTTTGTAATAATTTTTTGTAGTTCAGTTTTATAGAGATAATGGGTAATTTTTAAATGCTATATAAATAAATAAAATGGTATAGATACACACACACACACACACACACACACACAAACTAAAATGAACAAAAACAATGTGGAAATGAATCTTACATATACCCTAAATTACAAAATGTGGTTACTGACATGTTCCTCTGCAATTCCAATAAGTTGTGCATGACATCTCTCTGGGAAATATCTATTGAGTTAGAAGACTCAGAGCCCAGGCTCCAGAGAGATAGCTTGGACTTGAGACCTAGCTATGTCATTTACTTGTCTTGTGATCATCAGCAATTGACTTTACCTAGATGTTCCCCAGTTATCTTATCAGTAAAAAAAAAAAAAAAAAAAAAATGCCATTACTAATGCCTGTCTTACATGTTATGAGGATAAGTGGCCTAATACTTATGACAAAGCCTCTCTCTATTGACCAAACTTTGACCAAGCTCTTCTGAGACCTCTTTCTGTCTAGGTCTTGCCCTTGGACTCTGCCCTAAGCCAATTTAGTCCAATTTTAGTGAGATCTTACTGCATCAATTTAGTGAAAATCCCCCATCCTTGAAAATATGATCAAATGCCTTATCCTCCATCTTCAATATCTTATCACTTTGACCTGCCTTTAGCAAAAATTTTGTAAAATTGATTTAGTCATAATCCTCTTACCCTTAATATTAAGTTTTAGTAATTTTTCATCCACTGACCCCACCCTGGCTTTTGGCTATAAATCTCCATTTGAACTTATTGTTTTCAGAGTTGAGTTTAATCTCTCTCCCTTACTACAAATCTCCACTGTAGTAGTCCCCCAGAATAAAGCCTGCCTTTCCATCTTAACAAGTGTCAGAATATTTTTTCCTATTATACCTACAAAGTACATACAAATGCACTTCATAGTGTATGTTCTTGAGCAATTTTAGCTCTTTAAATTTTTATTACTATTATTACAATTTTATATTATTATTATTACTATTCCTTAAAAGTTTTCATCCTTGTCTGGCTTTGGAACTTCACCCTGGGTAGGTGATCTCATAGCAGCTTGTATTCCTCCTATCACTGCATTTATGTCAGCTTGTTACCTTAAATTCAATAAGGGCATATTCCATGTCTGACTTGTTCATGGTTACATCTCCAGTGTGAAGAAAGTTGTTGGATACATGAGAGACTTTCAATAATATTTGCTGAATATTAATTAATTAATGTTTGAATCTAACACAAAACTTTTATCTTTCTATTATCTTTCTCTTAATCCTAGGAGATTCTCTTCAGTCTCATCATCAAACTCTACTCAGCTTTTCTTAACATGGTTCAATTTCTGTAAACTAACACTTTTTTTGAAGTGGGTCTATTTTCAAAACAATGTTGCTGTATAATTTTTTATATCCATGAAGATAAACCTCATATAAATTGTAAGCTACTTGAGAACAAAGGATTTGTCTCTTATTTTCTTTATGTTGTTCCATGGTTCTCTTGGAATAGTTTACAGTAAGTTTTTAGGCATGTTAAATATTACAGTAGTGTCTCACAAGAAGTGTCTAAAACTAGTGTTTGAAATAGAAACTTACTTGCAATTCCATCTTATATTTAAATAAATGCATTAATAGAAATGAGGTTTGTGGCTATAACCTTTTTCTCCTGGTTCAATTAAACGTAGGAAATCTTTAATGATAAGGCAACACATTTGACTTATGATAGAATATGATTGTTTTTATCAAAATAGTTACTTAAAGCTCCAGCCAAACTACTTAACTAGTCATCTTTTCTTTATGGTGAACTTTAGGTAAAGGAAATTCATAGAATATCTTCAAAAGTTTATTATTAAGCATGTGGTTAACTGACAGTGTGCACTGTCTGCTTTTATTTTAAATGTTGAATGTTAATTACAGCCCAGAGGTTACTATATGATTTTATATTTAGGTTATTCCAATTTTAGGTTACTTCCTTCTGAGAAATTTTAATTTCTTAGTGACACTTCTCACAAGGTATCACGTGGAAGATTTTGAAATATATAAATTATTTTTGAAAAATTTGAATAACATTTGCAGTTTAAAATATGTGTTCAGCAGGTGTCTTACAGAGGGACTGTTTCAAACCATATTAATATAGTGACTATGATACATATATCAATATAAAAGATGAACACATGTGAAGCTGGAAAGACTGTGTAAATTTTTAAACATCTGAACAGGTGGCCAACTTACCAAAACAACTTAAACCTTTATGATACTTCATCATACTGAGAAAGATCCTGGTGTTTTACAATGACATTAAAATTAAAATTTAATTTTTCCCATAGAGCTAATAATTAGCCAGTGTCAGAGACAATAGTGAGATCCCATCTTTTGAAAGAAAAGGGGAAGATATTCTTCCTGTCAGGGGCCAGTGAATATTGGCATATATGATGGTGCTAAAATAGGGAGCTGTGAATATGGAGGTAAGTAGTTTTTGATACTATTGCTGGTCTTATTTTAGGAATTGAGAAAAGTAAGTGAGATATTATATTATAAGGTGAAAAGTTAGGGAACCCTGTATACATTCAGATGTTGATTCAGTTTCAGAGCTCCTCTTTATTCTAAAAGCAAAGATTGACATTATACTAAACAAATGTCATAATAAACTATCAAATTTCTCATATAATATGAACTTGATAAATTTAAAGTACTTAGCCTATAGATATCTAAGATATTTTAAATAAATTAATTATTCTTAGTAACCTATTTGGCTTGTTGGTTGGATGACACCCAATGAGAGTAGACATTCTCCATGTCATAGAACAAATGAGAGTTCCATTGAGCCTTCCTCATTTACTGTTGGTTGAGCACGTGTGTGTACGAAGGCAAACATTAGGGTGGCTACATATTGAATTTACAGAGACATTTAGAGAGCCTTAGAAGTCATTTGGGAATAAAATGTCTTGTTCCCAAATTCTTCCTAGGTAATTTGTGCAGTTTATTTCTCTGACTGGTTTGTTTCTTCCTGAAATGTCATCTCCCAGGAACTTGACCCATTGCCTCGTTCTAATACCTTCTTTCAGCCCTTGATTTATTTTTCTCTTTGTCTTTGGTTCAGGCTCTATTCCTTAGTGTACTTCCAGTGACTCCAAATCTAGCGAGCAAACAGATGTGGTAACATACTGAGCCCATTGTTTCTCACTGCTTTTCTCTCTAACCCTGCAGCTTGAGGGTGAATCTTTCTTCTGGATCCAAGCTTCTGCCCTCTTCGTATTTTGAAGCTCTTCAGAGTTGTATCTGGGATCTATTTTAAGACTTCATCATTTCTGATTAAGGCTTTGTTCTATATATGAGTATTTTTTGGCACTTTGGTCAGATTTTGAAATCAGACTGTGCCAACTGGTACTGGCTGGCCTTCAGCCCATTCCTTCAGGAACAAGGGCTGTTTCACTGAAACTCTGACAACTAGCTATCAGTCTGTTCCTTTGGAACAAGGGCTGTTCTATCACAACTGTACTGAGCAGCCTTTGTCCTGGGCCTCTGGGACCAATCTCATCCCTTAGAACTGGCTGGTATTAGGACTGTAGGCTGTTTGAGCTGTTGGAGGTATTTAGGTGGTTTGAAAATTATTCTTTACTCTAGAGAAAAGTCCCTGAGAAATGGGATCCCAGTTATCTAAATATTTAGAGGGAACCCCTCACTTCCCAACATGGCCCCTGGCCAATTTCATGTTTACAAACCACTATCCTTTCTCATGCACATTTCTAACTAATTGGATCAACCTAACCAAAGGAATTTTAGAATATTAATGGCCATTTTGGGGAGCTTTTGAAACCCTCAAATTTACTTACTTTAAAAACAAATTGGACCACCATGGCTCTGAAATTTCAAAACTAAATGGTAAACCAACTTTGATTGGTTTTGGCAGGCTTCCAAACACTTATCAAGAGCCTATAATTGCCTATCTGCAAAATAAGATTTTAAGATTAACCCAGGCATACAAAAATTTAAAGAAAGTTAAAAATGAGTTCCAAAGACCAGTGTTTTTCTTCCTTGATTTCTCTGTCTCAGGTTCAACTTCTGACGTTATCTTGTTACTTCCTTGACTCCTCATGGTCAGACTGCTGGCAGCTCCATCCTCCTCCTTCCCTCCTACACCACCTGCACCTCAACTATACTCTCAATACCCCCATATTAATTATCTCACCAAACTTCCCTTTTTCCCTGAAACTGTCTCCACTTCCTTTTCCTCTGAACTTGTCATAACTGTTCTTTTAAAATTTAGCCTTCTTAACATATTCCATGGACTAAAGCTGAACTGAAAGCCATACTGACAATTTTCCCAAAGTAACCAAAGATCCTCACAGATTTGTTGAGGAATTTCATATAGTCATTAAAACTGATCAACCTGGCTTCTATGACTTATATCAGCTAGCTCATATGCTTATTGGAGACGACTAGGTCTAGCATTGGGTGGAAACTGCTATTTGGGAAAATACTGAAAGGTCCTAGATTTACAACAGGGAGGTCAGCCTGCTAACTTATTATATAATCAGACTCTGGCAATTGTTAAGTAACTTCATTGAGCCATTCCAAAGGATTAAAAAAAAATCTAGTCTCCTTTAATGTTGATTCCACCCAGGTAGCCTTTAACTTTATACTTATTAATAAGATGAAACAGGACCTTTCTCCTCTACTAAAAGAACCAAGATGGAATGGGAAATAATGTCCACTCCAGACTTAGTCAATCTGTCAAACCATCTCTCTTGCATTATAGATGAGTCACATAAAATGAAGATCACTAAAATTCTTCATCATCAACTTCAGCAAATAAATACCTCTAGGCAAAACCAAAACCCACCTAGATTCTGTTATTATTACAAAGAAACAGAATATCGGAAAGGAGATTGTGACAAATTGTTTTAGGCATCTTTAGCCCTCTAACCAGCATTCACAAGTTCTCCCAATTCTTAATGAGAGGGCTCAAAAAACTACAGAGGCTCTTCCCTATCCTCCCTCTGATTAAGAGGAGCCTTTTTCTAGAGGACTAAAGCAGTTCAATTGTGGGGATCTCTAACATACTCCAAGAGGTTCCTATCTCTGAACCAACCTCCTTTTGTTTAGGACCTTTGAGGGACATACACCCTTATATCCATAATTTTTCCACTCCTACCCATTTATTAAGCTGAGACTTCTTAGAGAAGAATCATGCCAACATTTCTTTCCTCCAAAAGAGGAAAATAATTATAGAACTTGGCAGTAGTCATCAAAGCAGACAACCAGGTGAATCAAATGAGCCTTTAACATCTTTTATTTGTTTCATCTCTGACAGTACTAGAGCAAGTTCAAAAAATATTGATTATTTGTCCTTACTGAATCAGATACCACCATCCTTATGGGCAAAGTCTCCAAATGATATTGGCAAAACTCACAGCACACCTCCCATCAAGAATCAAATAGAATCCTCAAAACCTTTCCCCAGAATTAATTGATATTCTATAAGTAAAGTAGACTTTCAAGATATAAAGCATATAGTAGAAGATTACAGGACTCAAATTACCTATTGTACTAGACTCTGTAATACTCCTATTTTACCTGTGACAAAACCTAAGGGTTGAGGGTGGAGATTTGTCCAGGACGTCAGCGCAACAAAAACAAAAAAATTACCTTTTGACACTCTATTGTAACTAACACTCATACATTTCTAACATCTACTCCCTTGAAAGCAAATTTTTACTGTAATTGTTTATTCAGTGCATTTTTCCATATTCCAGTTGATGAAGCTAGCCAATACATTTTTGTCTCCACTTAGGAAGAAAAACAATTCACCTGGACATTAATGCCTTGTGGCTTTACTCAGAGACCTTATTTCTCACAAATTCTGAAGGCCAGAGTTTTGACTTTGCTGCACTATATGAAGGACTTGCTTCTTTGTTCTCCTTCTCAATCCTTTTCACAGTAAGATAGCATCCAGGAGCTATAGCCTTTAGCCTTAAATAATGTTACCAAAAAGTCACATTTTTCCTAGCCAGGTTTGATATTTAGGGCATCTGATATCAGAGCAAGGGCTATACCTAGATCCAGGTAGAAGTCACTTATAGAAGTGACTTTAGTTTCCCCAAATCCAAAATTAAGTACCAACTGTGAGGTTTTCTTGGACTAGTTGGTTATTGCTGAAGTTGAATTTCAAAGTTCTCTCTAACGGCCAAACCTCTGTATGTTTTTCTAAACAAAACAACCTTGACCCTGTTTTATGGGAAGAACTTGACAACATAACATTTAAGGTTTTACAGGAGAGTTTAATGAGCTTACCAGCCCATGGGCATCCCAATTATCAGATTCCCTTTTTATTTTTCATATATGTAAAGAAGGGGATGCCCTTGGCATACTCACCCCAAAAGAGAGGAACCACCATCAACCCACAGGGTATAATAGCCAGCATTTAGACCTTGTGGTGTGGGAATACACCCCTTGCCTTAGAGCTATTACTGCCACTACTCTTTTGGTGAAGGTCACCAAGAAATTGTTGTGGGATCTACTTTATCCATTTTTGTACCTAATGTAGTAGAAGTCCTCCTGAATTCTCATCACACTCAACATTTCTCAGTCAGTTGCCTACCTCCTATGAAATACTTTTGTTACCTTTTCTCTCTTTTATGTTGCAAAAACCTTGACCCTCCTACTTTTCTCCCCTCTGTCCCTGAAGAAGTCCCTCTTGACTGCTTAACTGACAGATCACCACCTGACTCCTTGTGATAATCTGCAGGAAATTCCTTTGGGTAATACTGGCTTCTCATAATTCACAGACAGTTCTTATTTAAAAGGTGACAATGGCAAATATTGTTCTGGGCATGCTATTGAAACTCTTTTTGATGTTGTTGAAGCAGCATATTTACCTATGGTTATGTCAGCCCAACAGGCCAAATTATACACTCTTACATGTGCCTGTACTGTAGCCAAGGACAAAACTGCCAATATTTATACTGATGGTAGATATGGTTTCAGAGTAGCTCAAGACTTTGTAATGTTGTGGAAGCAATATGACTTCCTGACTTTCAACAGAAATGAAATTTAAAATAGATGTTATGTTTAGGAATTATTGGATGAAATAGTTTTACCTGCCTTAAGATTTGGAGACATGCTAAAACTGACTCTCTGAAAGCTAAGGTAAATCAACTTATTGACATTTCTAAAAGGAATGCTGCTTTTTAGGGACTGGCAACAATCAAACCTCTGTCATGGTCCAAAAGGATGTTCCCCCAAATGATGACTTAGAAGAACTGACTAGAGAAGTCTAACAATTGGCCTCAGGGAAGGAAAAGCAAAGAGAGAAAGCTCTGGTTGCTAAAGAGAGAAAGCTCCGGATTGATAAAGCGATAAAGCTCTGATTTGGACCAAATAACAACCCAGACTCTAAACCTTTAGTCTACTGACAAAATGATACCATTCATGAATCAATATATGTGTGGAAACATTAATAAGGCTGCAAAAGGTGCTTACCCTACTTGACCTACTTGTTCAAAGTACAGCTCAGGGAAGCCTGTTCATACTTCTTTCCAATATTTTTAACTGCCTAATGGACCATTCAAGTTCTGGAAAATGGGTTTCTTATAACTCTCTCCATCTAATGGATATAAAAATATGTTTTAGTCATTGTCTGTATGTCTTCATGCTGGATTGAAGCCTTCCTTTGCAGACAGGCTCCTGCCTCTTCTGAGGCTAATGTTCATTTGGAAATATTATCTCTACCTGTGGAACTCCTTTAGAACTTCATTGAAATCAAGGAAACCATTTTACTAACCAGGCACTTTGACAAGTCTTTGCTCTTTAGCCAGTTTTACAACATTTTCACTGCACTTATCACCCTCACTTCTATGGTTTAGTCAAGCATAGTAATGACATTATTAAGAACTAGTTGGCAAAATTTGTAGAGGTCCTTCAAATAACTTGACCTAAAGTATCTCCATTGGTCCTTCTAAATCTTCGATCCACCCCAACTGGAACTCATAAACCCTCACTCTCTAAGATGGTCTCAGAATTCCCAATGCACTTCACTCCTTCCCCTTTTGACTCACTGCTGATAAAAGGAGAGATACTCTAATATTGCAAAGGCCTAATTATTTATATTAAAAGTAATCATGTTTTGCCAGAGGAATCTTCACATGTGTACTTAGGAGATGAAGAACTTAAGGATCACACATTGTGACCTGAAAACTTCCCCTGTTGAAAAAGATATCTCCAGAAGGGTACATTTCAACCTCATTGGAAAGACCCCTATGAGGTACTGCTAACTAAGCCTGTGCCACTAAACATCAATTAAGAGACCCAACAGTAAAGATTTTCTGGGATTGAAACAGACAACATCTGATGAGACAGTTCTTCTGAGATATCTGTAGCAGGCCTTGTTGAAAGTTTATGTGCCAGACCTTTAATGATGACATAAAGCTTCAGTGATATCCAGTGTTTATGATGTTGATAACATATAGATTTTAGATTTCAAAACTGCCTGAGAGTTACTCAAGTGTGTCTTCATTATGTTTGCAATCTGTGCACTTTCCAACATAGAACACTTTATCCAGGAAATCTCCGTTCTGGCAATGAAGGAGTAAAAGCAGCTGAAACTAGAAAACTTAATTCTTGATCAGTGAACTTCTAGATAAAATTTTTGATCAAAAATGGAAAATGTAAAAAACTTAATAAGCAGAAAACTCAGTTAAATAAAATCAGAAGACCAGAATGGGGAGCTCTCATACACTTTGAAGGTAGTAGAGCCCAAAAGGAAGTAGAAAGACTTCTTTCCTGGCAAGAGTTCAGCTAATGAGAAACTGTCACAATTCAGCCAATGAAAAGCCATGGGCTCTTTGTTTACTGTATCCCTCCCAACTTTCTTTTCCCCTGTATAAAAGAGTTCTGTCCTTTTTTTTTTTTTTTTTTTTTTGGTGGGGGACTTGCAAGTTCCTCATCATATTTGCAGACCACAAATTGCAATTATCTGCTGTACTTGAGTAAATGCATTAGTCAGATCAACCTAAGTTACCTGTATGGCGAATGAGACTGTGCAAATGTCATTAATTTAAGGACCATGAATCAGGGAGATTATCCTGGAGTATCTAGGATGAAATCACATGGATTCTTAAAACCGGGGAACCTTTCCTGACTACGGTCAGAGGGAGATATGACTATGTAAAAGTGGTCAGAGAGATGCAATATTGCTAACTCTGAAGATGAAAGAAGTGGGCAATGAGTCAAGGAGTGTGTATGGCCTCTAGAAACTGGAAAAACATAAGGAAAAGGACTCCCCCTAGGGCCTAGAAAGAAACAACCCTGACAACACCTTGATTTTAACCCAGTGAGACCTACATTGAACTTTTGACCTACAGAATTGTAAAATAAGTTTATGCTGTTTTAAGCCACAAAATTTGTGGTAAGTTTACAATAACAATGGGAAAACTAATACAGATGATAAAATCAGGTTCAATTTAATAAGTAGAATGCCAATTTCTTTATAATAGTCAAAACTCTAAGATTGATTTGTATTTGAAGCCTTCTCCTATTCCTCCTCTTTAGCCTTTTCCAGGCAAAATAGTGTGTAGATGGCTTCTACTTATTTACTGGCTCCGGACGCGCAGGCTCAACCGCCATGGCTCACGTGCCCAGCCACTTCACGGCATGTGGGATCTTGCCAGACCAGGGCTCGAACCCGTGTCCTCTTCATCGGCAGGCGGACTCTCAACCACTGTACCACCAGGGAAGCCCCTGGCTTCTACTTTTTGACCTTGTCATCTTTCCTGTTTCTAATCCTTGTCATCCAGCTAGTTACCTTAAGTTTCTGAAGCTTCCAAAGTTGGAATATTGAGAGGCAAAATAAGAGATTTGGGAGTGAATGTGTACTAGACTTATAACACTGTGGTTATCTATAATCTCTGTTCCTTGTACTTAAGGTATGTGTAATTTTCTTTTTCCTGGGCACTTCTATGCATTGTTGAAGACACCAACACCCCACCTTCACTCCTGCTGTGTCTATTCCTCTAAGTATCTTAAATTCCCACAAGAATTATTAAGTTTTATGGCTAGTTATTTGCCATTCCCTTTGTAGCCCCAGTATATGAAAGTCTACATTTAGCTCTCACCCACAGGGTGGCCCTGTTAGATATAGAGAACTTGTGCACCTTTATCCACTCTGAGTACAGGTAACTCTCAAACTATAGTTAATCTTGTTCTTTAGATTTCTCAGACATTTACTTAGACACTATTTTTCTGTGTCTTTTCATACCTTGTTTAGTATGAAAACCCTTGCTAAACTCTCACAATACGGATTTCACAATTCTTCTCTTCCTTGTCTTAAGGTAAAAGAGGAAGCATTTCCTTTCTGCCTCTACTGCAGTTTGGGATTCACAGTTGACTGCTAATAGCTCTCTCCAAAGAAATCCTTCTCAAGAACGGTCTTCACACGTAGTCTAACTCCCATATTTTTATATCTTTGCCATGAAAGGGTGGTTTCATGGACTTTTTACCCCATTTTCAATGTCTACATTCAACCTTCTTCGAGTTAGTTTCACTTTGTCAAAATCTGGAAAGAAAGGACCCAGTTTAAAACTTTGTTTCACCTAACAAGATGTTATTGCTGTAGATTTCTCAGGCTTTAGTCATTTTGTGATTCAAATGTATTTTTACTCACTTCCATTTTCCTTCATCTCTTAATTTCTCTCCTTCCTCTATTTTTGTCCCATATTTCTTGCTTCTATTGCTTGGGAAACATAAATAATCTTGGAGAGGTTCCTATTAATTATCCACTTATTCATTGAATCAATATTTTGACTAAATATTATTCACAAAATATTGTGCCCATTGATAAGGGTGATACAAGATTATTCACCATGACCTCAAAGAGCTCTTAGCTTCATAGGTGCAACAACCCACATAATTAACTCATTTTTCCCTGAAGTAAGAAATCTAACATAATCTTCAAGCTTCTACCTACATATCATTATTATAGCCCCCTTTCACATTATAATTTCAATAATTTCACTATTTTCATTATTTACCAATTTTTTTCAAACTTGTAAAATGCCCAGCTTATTAAAAATAACATTTGGTTAATGTGTGTGTATATTTAATTACATGAGACATAAATATATCCCTTTTCATACCTATAATAGTTATTTTCTCTCAGAGTAACTTAGATTAAAATTTCAAGAACTCATTTTTTTCTTTTTATGTTCTAACCTCATTGATAGCCATATGCAAAGACAATTTAAGTTTTATATGCTTTATTTTATCTTTACTGGATGAATTTTACTATTTTTCTTTAACTCGAAAAGAAAGCATACAGAACTATAAAATAATTTCATTTATTGCTTTCTCTAACATGATGGCTACACTCTCAGCTCTGTCCTTTTTAGACCCAGTAAGTCTGGCCATTGTAAGTGGGAAAATAAATTGCCACATGTCAAATTTCATGGATTGCTTTTTATTCTTGATCACTTATGTATGGGCCTTCTGTCTTATTCCCTATTTCATAGTTAATGAGAATCAGTTTAGATTCTTATCTCTTTCCTGCTCTTTAGTAATTCAATTTATTTCTTATGCCTCTAGTTCTTGTGTCCTTCCTGTTACTTCAGTCCACTATGTATTTGACTAATTTTTTTTTTTTTTTTTTTTTTTTTGCGGTACGTGGGCCTCTCACTGTTGTGGCCTCTCCCGTTGCAGAGCACAGGCTCCGGACGCACAGGTTCAGCAGCCATGGCTCACGGGCCTAGCTGCTCTGCAGCATGTGGGATCTTCCCAGACTGGGACACGAACCCGTGTCCCCTGCATTGGCAGGTGGACTCTCAACCACTGCGCCACCAGGGAAGCCCTATTTGACTAATTTTTATTCTCACTGGCAGAGGTGGCTTCATGAGTTGTACCTCAAAGCTGTATTCTCTGTCTTCCTGGTCTCTGTCTTCTCATTACTTGTCCTTAATTCTCAGGTATATATTACTCATTGATTACATCAATGTATTTTGAAACTCTCCACCAATCACTGTCTGGATTGAACACATATTTCAACTCCTTTCGAACATGGACTAATGTTCTTTATATCTTCTGTGTTCTTTTCCATGAGGATTGCCCTCAGAGTTGAAGGTCCATGTTGAGAATTTTTCTGTGATTTTTCCTAAAATAGAAGTCTGCTGCTTATTTCCATGTAGCTTTACCTGATTCTGCATGTTTTCCAGAAATTCTTGTACTATTTTTCCTATACATTGAAGTGCCTCCATTACACAAACCTCAGCTTAATCAGTTAAATAAACATAGAAGAAAATATGGGGAATAGAGAAAAATTACTGGGAGAAGGTACTGGGAGGAAAACCACAGATAGGAATGAAAGATAGGAACAAAGATAATTTTAGAAGAAACATGATTATAAAATAGTATAAATGTTACTAAAGAGTTGTTTTCTTTTCCAAACTGCATATGAAACTTTATTTATGTATTTATTTATTTTAGTGCCTTTCTCTTTATGTCATTGAAGTGGGTTGAATGGTGGTTCCTCAATAAGATGTATTCACATCCTAATTCTCAGAACCTGTTAATGTTACCTTATTTGGGAAAAGGGTTTTTGTAGATGTAATTAAGTTAAAGAACTTGAGATAGGGAGATTATCCTGGATTGTCTGAGTGGGTTCTAAATCCAATGATGAGTGTCTTTCAAAGACTGAGGAAAAGGAATATTTGATAGCTATAAAAGGAGGCAGCATTGTGACCACAGAGGCAGAGAACAGAGCGAGGCTTCTACAAGGCAAGGAATGCTAACAATTACCAAAAGCTGAAGGAGGCAAAGAATGTCTTCTCCCTTAAAATCCCAGAGGAAGTGTGGTCATGCTGACACCTTGATTTTGGACTTCTGGCATCCAGAACTGTGACAGAATAAATTTTAGTTCTTTTAAGCCACAAAGTATATGGTAATATATTACAGCATCCATGGGAAACTAATACAGTCATTCTACTGTCAAGATCCAAAAAAGACCAACTGAACCATAATCTGATTTTTTTTTTTTCATAATCTGAATTTTTACATGATGGTCCATTTAACCTCTCTCAGGATAGAGAGAGGTTTTTTTTTTTTTTTCTAACTTTAATGAGGAATTAATATACAAAAGTATATTAATTATATACAAAAATATTAATATAATTAATATACAAAAAGGTTCACATATTTAATGTCTATATTTTGATGAATTTGGACCTGTGCATATACTTGTGATAAAGTTTTTTAAAATTCCAAACAAGAAAGAAATAAAATATATTAAATAAATGAAAACAAATAAAGATAACACTTTTTTGGTCTCGTATTATTTTCACTATTTTTTTTTTTTTACTCCAGATAATTAAAAGTCCCTTTCCTACTGAATTTTACCCTCTATTTCTGTGCATTTTCACATACTCTATCTAAAATTGCCATCCTCTGATAGTTCTCATTATATTAATTCAAATAGATATACAAAAATAAAACAAATGAATACTTTAAAAATTTTCCAAGCCCATTATATATATGTTTTCAATATTAGAAAGTATTCAAAACTCATATTTTTGTATTCCTAAAATTACTTTGTTTATCCTAAATTTTATGAGAAAAATACGAAAGGGAATTATTTACACCATATGCATACAACATACACATTTTTAGTATATGTGAAAAGAAAATATTTTAAATTAATTTCTTAAAATTGAATTAATTATAACATTTTATAGTATATTGCATGTTTAATTTTTGTAGCAACAATTTTTTTTTTGAAGAAATATGTTTAAGGTGATTTCCTTACTGACAGCCAACCTTACAAAATATTATATAGAAGGGTGTACTAAAAATGTTTTCTAAATCACACAAAAAATTCTCCATAGTAAGCACATATGACAAAAAATGGCTTACTAGCTTCTTTTGCAATAACACATAATTTAAATAAATTATTGTAAGGTCATTTTAAGCAAATGCTTTTTTTTTTTTTAAACCTGATTCCTATCAAGGAATAGAGTATGACAACCACTAGTCTTGCTACTTTATTTAGAGCTAGGACGGCAGGGTCATTTTCTGTGAACTGTCAACCCTGGAGTGTTACCTTGTGCCACCAAAAGAAGCATCTAGACCTGTTGGTAAATAACCATAGAGGGGCTAAACTCTTAGGAATCACAAGTAACAATGATAACAACTGTTGGAATAAAGGCTGTGGATGCAAATGTATGCAGAGAAGTTATGAAGAAGAACAAAATACACATCCTAGGTCAGGAGAAGAAAGTGTCAGTTCAAAGCTATATGACTCAAGTCGCTCCAAGATATTCCTCTCTGACATATTTGAATCTACAAACTTAGCTCTAAGAACTATTTTTTCAGAAGGCAAACCTTATTAACCCACAAAATTTCCAAATATATTTCTAAAAAATATTTTGTGGATGTCAGAAAATATAAACCAAAAAATTGAAACAAAACATCAAGTTTGTTTCACATGTATATATATATGCATCAGTTAGTACTAAAGAAAAAAGTACATTGAACTTATGTTAGCAATTCTAATTGCTTTTAGAAAGAATGTGTCTGGAGGAAGAAAGTTTTAAATTGTAGCATATATACTAGAAGCATCTTGATGAGGGAGTGAAAGTCTTTCATATTCATAGAATTAAAATATTAAAAGATAAAAAGTATTACTTTCTAAATTTTTGGAATATTTTTCAAATAGATGAGTTTCTGGTTCCCTTCTCTGAATCCAACACTGAACAGTGAAGATGGCCTATTTGATGTTTTCCTCTCTCTCTCATATGTAGACACATATGTGTGTGCACATGCATAAACACAAACACACATGCACACACACACACACACACACTATGAGAAATATGCAGGAATTCTAGAAATGGTTGTATCTGATTTGCATGTGGATGTCTGTGTGTATTTAATTAAGCATAGGCTGGGGGAAAATGTTAATAAGATGTGGAATAGCTGGACTACTCATACATTGCTATGAGAGTGAAAATAGATGGTACTGCTTTAGAAAACAAACACTACTTACTAAAATTGAAGATATATATTTATACAACATATAGTAGTCTTCAACTGGTAGCATAAAAGAGGAAAACCCTTTTACATAGCTAATAATTTTATAAACAGATACACGAGTTTTTATATCTGAAAAATGCAAATTTAAATACAATGAGATAGATAACTGTATATCTATCAGATTGTGAACATTAAAAAAAGTCAAATAATTTTAAATGCTGATGAGAGCATAAAGAGTTGCAGGGGAGCTCTTTGAAATTACTTATGAAAATGAATTTTTGTATATACTACATACTAGCAATAGTTTTCCAAAGTATTTAGCACAGTAAACCTCTGGGACACATCATCAAGGAGCCACATTTAAGGTATTTACTAAAGTGTTATGTTGAGAAAGCCTCAGATAGAGATATTAGTTCATTCATTATTAGAAGAATGTAAACGTAAATTGTGTATACTTGATGAAAATTTATGCAGCTGCCAGAAGTAATAAACCAGATGTACATATATGGAGAAATGCTATAACATATTATTCAATAAAAAAGTTAAAAAATAGAATGAGAAAATTATGATACTATTAACATAAATTTTAATATATGTACTCTGAAACCAAAATCATATTTTTAAAGATAGATGGAAAATCCATGCATGGAAGGTAGTTTGGAAAGTCTTTTTTTAATGCCTGTGTAGATTTTTAGTATATAAATCAACTGTGGAAAGGATATTAGGAAGACATATTAAATCTAGTGTCTTGAGCACAGTGATGAATGAGGAAAATGGAGAAGGACAGTCATGGAAGCAAAACAAAACAAAAAAGAATAAAAAGAATAAGAAAGAACACAAGATGAGTTTTGAATGGATGTAGGTTGATAAAATTTATTTGAAGGTATTAGAAAGTAGATATTATGTGATGTGATTTTCAGAGTGTATTTAGGTTAGAACTCCAGAAATTCTGTAATTAGTAGCCTAGTGGCACTTTCTATGTTGGCATCCACACTTCTCAAATTCAACAAATTCAAATGATTCATCCATTTTACCCTATACCTTCTATCACTTTAGACATACCTTATTTTGGTAGTGTCACCAGTTGCCCAAGGCTATAAATTGCCCTAATCTAAATTCTGTGTGTCACACTCATCTTTCCTCTTCTGAATTATTATAGCCATCCAACTGTTCTCCAAGACCATCCTTTAATCATTCTTTTGTCCTGCCCACATGGCTGACTTTAAAACAGCAGTATGACTATTATTCTTAAAGGAGACTAAGTACTATGAAGCAAGACGTTTGATCTGTCTTGCTCACCACTGTATCCTCAGCAGCTAAAACAGTGCCCAGGGCAAAAGAGTAAATTCATATTTATTGGATGCATAGTTTGCTGGGTAGCTTCTGAAATGCTCTACCTCACCCCATAATCTCAACTCCTGTTATTCTCAGCCTTGTATAATCACAGCTCTTTGAGTAACTTGCTTCTTAGAATACCTCAACTTCGAGTAGGTGTCTTTTCTTTATTAGATTATGTGAAATACTGACTTCCATCTTGCTACTAGTCTCTTTCTTTCTGGCTTTGATGAAGCAAGTTACCATGTTAAAGAGATAAGTGTTCTGGTTACCAATTCCAACATGTCAGTGGTGGGGGTTGGGGGGTTCACAATGCCAAGCAATTCTGGGACACCCACTGGGTATCCTACAATTCAATTCAATTCTGACACTATCTACCAGGAGATATTACCAGATTCCACAAGTTAAAGTCTCTGTCCCATAGGACTGCTTTCCCCCACATCAGATGCCAATGGCAAGTCCAGGTTGTTAACTGTATTTCTGACTGACTGGCTATAAATCAGAGGTTTCCATGAACTCCTCCTTGATTATTACTTCACAGGACTGAGTTCACAGGACTCAGGAAACCAGTTTACTCACTAGGTTACTGGTTTATTATGAAGGATATCAAAGGACATGACTCAATAGCCAGTTTAAGAGATACATAGGGTGAGGTTCTGAAGAAATAAGTTTCTGCTGTTTTGGAGTTTGGGGCCTGGCATGGAGGCATGTGGAAGTGTTCTCGTTCACCAACCTGAAAACTCTCTGAACCCCCTTCTTTTGGGTTTTTATGGAGACTTTATTACATAGACATTAAACCATTGATTAAATTATTGGCCGTTGGTATTGATTCAAACTCCAGGCCCTCTGTCCTCCCTGGAAATCAGGGGGTGGGACTGAAGATTCCAATCTTCTACTCAATGTTGGTTCCCCCTAAGTCACTTATTACCATAAACTCAGATGAAGTTGAAAGGGGCTTGTTATAAATAACAAAACACGTATTTCACATTTATGGCTCTGAAGCTTTTTAGGAACTGAGCATAAGAAATCAAATAAAATAACAAAAGACAAAAGATGCCTCCCTTGTCCATATTCTTTAGAAAATCCCAAGGGCTTATGGAGCTGTAAGCCAGGGACCATGGATTAAGACCAAATATATATGGAATATAGTTTGGTCATCTGAATGGCCAGGTATATTTCTTATAAATCACAATATTGTAGGAGTCTCTACAGAAGAAAAGTAATTTTTTCTCTACCTTTCTAGGTTCTTGGCTGAGACACAATTCTCATAATAAAATGAGAGATTAACAAGGGAAAAACAGATGTTTAATAACTTGTACACTTCCTGTATACATGGTAGACAATGAAGCAACTTTGTAATTCCCTGAAATTGCCCAAGCCACCCCCTTAAATACCATCTCCAGCTATAAAGACAAAGGAAAATATTGGGGATGGGGGAGGGAGAGGTTATGGAATGTTACCAGGAAAAACACGGTAAGCAATGTTATGCTTGTTATGCAGATTTAAATCTGTACCTTCTCCATTGATAAGAGTTTCTAAAGATTTGGTCATCCTCCTCTTCCTGGTACAGAGAGGGAGATACCCTTACAAATGAAGATTTCCCTTTCCTTACGAAAGGGTAACTTCCACTCAGTTTTCAGAGTTCTTCCTATATTTGCCGTTTCTTAGAATTAACCAGTTCAAAATAACATTTATGCCAAGAGGCATATTTGGGGGTGGTATATTCTGATCTTCAATGTCAATACAGCAAAGAACTTAGAGTAGGCTCCAGTCAATAGACAGCTGGCAAGTTAAGGCTTCAGGTCAGAAACCCAAGAAGGAATTGCATCTGCAAAAACCATGTAAGTAATCTTGGAAGCAAATCGTCAAAAAACATAGTGAAAGAAAAATTCAATGAATAAAATATGTTATTTTCCCATAACTTTAAGGATTCCTTTTATTATATTTTCTCTGGATAATTTTACCCAAAAGACACAAATTCTACCATACTGTAAAATAGAGCTCAGTTACTTGTTAGAATTACTTCTGCAAAACTTCCACACTCTCTCTCCTCCATCCCAGTGAAATAGAAAAGAAATCCACAAAGTTTCATATGATTTTATTGTGTGAAAAAGGATACATTTCACAAAAATAGTGTATAAATTATAAAACATCCTCTTACAACTGTCCCTGATGTTGAAGGGTTTTTGTATATGTATATACAAGAGGGATAGTAATATTTTAAAATATATAAAATACTTCCCTATTTTTATCAACACATTTATAATAATCTTGATTTACTCTCCTTTCAGATTGTAATAACCTAACATTAACAGGAAATAACTTTGAAATATATTTTAATCATATGATTGTATATTCTATTTTTATTTCTGTCTCAGATCCACTGATATTTTGTTTCACTTCTTGAATATCGCTAAGGATAGCTGATTTTATTTGCTGAGAAAATTTTGAGGATAAAGTTATCAAAGGGACATATTTATTTATCCATTGATTGACAATCCAAGTTATAATTTCTCAGAGAATTTTTCTCAGTCTCAATTCAACGTCAATCAGTGAAGAAATCAACACAAATAGTTGGACTGATTTTTCAGAGTTGTTTTCAATAAAAATAAGACACTTTACATTTATTGAATGTCCATTGAATTATGAAACTAGTATTTTATGATTGTTCTCATATTGTGATTTATGGAAAAACTTGAAAAGAAATACAAAAATAAAAGTGAAATTTACTTTGGAAAATGAGCTACAAAATAATTTTTTAATGTAAAAAATGATGTTGAGAAATTCAGAAATGAAATAATTGTTACGCCTTGTTGACCTAAAACAAATAGACTGCTACATATTTCTTCAGCAAAGATGGGTTTATTCAGAATCAACAGAAGATTGAAATTCACTGCAAACATGGTGAGTCATGTGCAAGTCCCCATATAGCAAGAGAAGTACTGTTTTATAGAAGGGAAATAGGAAGATGAGAGGGCTATAGTAAACAAAAAGTCCATGGCTTTTCATTGGCCGAGTCCTCGCCAGAAAAGAAGAGTCTTTCTTTTTCCTGTTGGGCTCAACTATCATTGCAGGCCATGAGAGCTCCCAATTCTGGTCTTCCAATTCTATTTGAGCTTTCTGTTTATTAATTTTTATAAAACCCAACATAAATAAAGATATTATTCTTACCCATTTATACAATAGAGAATATCTCCAAGTTAAGCTGGGGTCTCCATATTAGTAAATGTAAGTTGCTTAATATCATTTATATTAAAAATAAATAAGAGCAGCTCATTTGGATGATACTCTTTATACTAAAAGGGAGTTTTTGTTTGAATTGGATGTAAGAGTGTTGTAGCTCCAATAAATTTCTCCTCAAACAAAACATTGTTATATGATATAACAGTTTTTAAAAAAATCAAAAGTTTAAAACTTTAATACATTATTTTGAAGTTTCATTTTCAGGGAAAGGGAAAGACATTATTTTATTTGTGAACTATTTCTTCTTGCTTATTAATATTTGACTTAAAGAAAAAAGAAAATTTAACCTTCATAAATTTAAAAATCTCTGATTCTAAATATTCAACATTAAGTATCCTTGTAAATCCCATATGATGTTTGAATACCTTCAATATATCCAACAAATAATCATTTATAATTTTATTAAAGACTTTAGGGACAGGTAGCTACTTACATTCTGGGGAAGTTCACTGATGTTTGGATAATTTTGTTGGCCAAAGATTACTTTTTATAGTCCTTTGTAGCTTCCCCTCATTAATTATTCTTCTGTGCTATGAATTCTTTCATAGATATGAATAAAGTAACTTCCATATGGTAGCCTTTAATATACATGCAGATGACTATAAAAAAACTCTCTGGTTTAACTGTCTTGCTTTTTTGAGCCATGCTATATAGCTTCTAGTTTTCATTTTGTCTTATATTTTTTTCATTTTTATTTTTGTAATCTTTTAGAAATGTGCTTAATAGAACATTTAAGTGGAGAGGGATAGATTGGGAGTTTGGCATTGACATGTACACACTGCTATACTTAAAATAGATAATCAACAAGGTCATACTTTAAAAGAAAAAAACAAAAAACTGAATGTAATTTTCTAAGTCAAGGGAGCTTACAATAGTGTGACTATGTGCCCCTAAACTCCATGAACTACCTGAAACTATGTGCAAACTATTATTTCCATGTACATTTCTTCTACAGATGAAGTGTATAATTTTCACCTGACTCCAAAAACATCAGGAGCCCCTCAATTTTACTAATTTATAAGATAGTAATCACAACCTTTTAGATATATTAGCAAAAAACAAAAACAGACAGTGTGAACCTATTTGCTTTCTTAGATCTCACATTAATACAAAACATGCATTTTTTAAGAAAATTAAACTGTCTAAAATGATATGCATAAATACAGCCAATCCTCATTTTTGGCAGATTCTGTATTTGCACATTTACCTGCTTGCTAAACTTTATTTATAACCTCAGATCAATACTCGTGGCACTTTCACTGCATGCCATTCATGCACTTGAGCACGGCAGTGAAAATTAGCCTCACCCAGTATGCAAGTTCCCAGCTGAGGCTGAAGAAGGGACATTCTTCTTTCTTATTTAAGCTCTCATACTATAAACGAGTGTTCTTTTCATGATCTAATTAATAACAGGCTTGTCAAGTTTTTGCGTTGTTGTTGGCAATTTCTGTTTTAAAAATAACCCCCAAACATAGTGCTGAAGTATTGTTTAGTGTTCTTAATCAAAAGAAGGCTATGATGATCTTATGAATAAAATATTTGTTAGATTAGCTTTATTGTCATGAGTAATAGTGCTGCTGTTACTTTTTCTTTTTATTTTTTTCAGAAATTTTTTTAAATTATACTTTTGGCTGTATTGGATCTTTGTTGCTGTGTGTTGGCTTTGTCTAGTTGCAGTGAGCGTGGACTACTCTTCATTGTGGTGTGTGGGCTTCTCATCTCAGTGGCTTCTCTTGTTGTGCAGCACGGGCTCTAGGTGTGCAGGCTTCAGTAGTTGTGGTGTGTGGGCTCAGTAGTTGTGGCTCACAGGCTCTAGAGTGCAGGCTCAGTAGTCGTGGCACACAGGATTTGTTGCTCCGCAGCATGTGAGATATTCCCGGACAAGGGCTTGAACCCGTGTCCCCTGCATTGGCAGGTGGATTCTCAATAACCGTGCCACAAGGGAAGCCCCGCTGCTGTTATTTTAATGTTAAAGAGTCAATAATATTTTAATGATTTTAGTGTGATTTTAATGACAGAGTCACTATTGTATAATAATAAAGAGTCAATAATAACATAAGCTGTCTTTAAACAGAAACACATATAAAACAAGGTAATATATTGATCAATGGATGGAAATGTAACCAGAAGCTCACAGGAACCTAACTCACCTGTATTTTATCAAGGAACCATAGTTCAGTATTCACTAAATTAGTGTTTCTAGCATCTTTATAGAACATAACTATTGACAAACATAAATAACAAGAACTGACTGTATAAGCATATATATGTTAAATAATCTTAAAGATTTATCACATGCCATTTTATCTATTTTATTCAGAGAGCTCTGTTTTGGAACAAAGTGTAAAACCTTTGCATTATCCCATTAAATTTTAGCCCATTCTTCCAGTCTGTCAGAAAAATTTTAGTACAGAATCTTTGTTTTATTCAACTGATTAAAACTCTCTAAGCATATAACCATATTTTCTGGTACTGTCTAAAGTGATATCATTAAGAATATGGTCAGGGCAACTTTCCTGGTGGTGCAATGGTTAAGAATCCGCCTGCCAATGCAGGGGACACGGGTTTGCGCCCTGGTCCCAGAAGATCCCACAGGCCACGGAGCAGCTAGTCCCGTGCGCCACATCAACTGAGCCTGTGCTCTAGAGTCCGTGAGCCACACTACTGAGCTCACGTGTCACAACCGCTGAAACCTGTGTGCCTAGAGCCATGCTCCACAACAAAAGAAGCCACCACAATGAAAAGCCTGCGCACCGCAAATATGAATAGTAGTCCCCGCTCACCTCAACTAAAGAAAGCCCGCGCACGGCAACAAAGACCCAACACAGCCAAAAAATAAATTAATTAAGTAAGTAAGTAAAAAAAAAAAATGAAGGTTGGGTATGCCACTTAAAAAAAAAAAAAAGAATTTAGTCAGTTTGTCTGAAGGACAAATACATTATTTAATTAAAAACATTTATTGAAATTATCTTTCAAATTATTTTCTCATTTACTTTTGGAGATATAAAGATAAATAAAGCCAGGACCTTTATTTATCAAAGAATTTTCAGTCAAGTTGAAAGAACTGAGAATGATGAGATGAATTATTGTTTAATGGAAGAATACACATTTTAGAGGCGGAAAACTGAAGTTCAATTGACAGCTTTGTATGATTTTGGTCAAATTAATATTTGTGAGCCTTAGGTTCCTCAGTTATAAAATAAATATACTAATATCTGACTAACACAGCACATTCAGTATCAAATGAGCTCACATAGGGAAAAACAGCTTGTAAAGTACTAGCAAAATTTACTATTGCTTTTAAAAATCCAAGTTCCCAAGAATCTTTAATACATTAAAAAAAAAGCATGACATTTTAAGATGAATATGTAGTTTTGTTTCAATATCAGATGGCTTATGTCTGCTTAGATAATTACAAATGGCTAAATCCATGATGTCTCTATCATTGGAAATAACATAAGAGGTTTTTCTATAAAGGATAGGAAAGTAGTAGAAAAGTACGTTAAAAAGAGCCTCATTTTGAACATTATGAATGTGATATAGGCTTTTGTTAATAATTTTGTAGCCTTTAAAGAGAGATAATAGGTTTTTGAGTTATATGAAGCTACATCTAAGAAATGTGTAGGATGGACTGAAATGAGAAGATGCAAAAGGATGAGAAAAAACTCTATTTCAAACCTAAGGTAACTTCAAGCTGAGTTAAGATAGTTGGAATTTGAAAGAGAATAAAATTTAAAAAAAAACACAAGAATTATTCTTTCAAATTTTTTTGATCTTCAAATTATAGAAATAATGTACATTGTAACAATTGATGCAATACAAAATGCAATACAAAATGTAGAAATGCAAAGTTAATCTCCTCTGTTACTCCTTCTTCAAAACACACACACATACACACAAAAAACACTTTCGCTCACGTTCTTTAGGTAACCGATTTTTAACCTCTTGATGTGTGTCCTTATGCTTTGTTATCTCTACTTGAGTAAAAATGTACAAGCATGTGTTTCCATATATTGAGGTATATTTTTTCCAAAAGAGAATCATACTATATGCATTGATGCTATAGATGACTTCTTTTGAAATTGGCAATTAACTTGATTAATGATGATTTAAGAGAGGTAAAGAAATAAAGGTTAATAGAAACTTCCACCATAGTTAACTAAATAATAGATCTTTACAAGAAGTAGGAGAAAGAAGTACTTTTTGTTAGGAAGGGGCAAACAACAGAATTATCATTTCAGTATTTTATACTGAAATAGAGTATTCAGTTAATCTAATAAGTAAGATTAGTGTCTTGATATTTGTATCTTCAGAAAAAACAGTACAAGTGGGTTCTAGTCTACCCTCTTTCCCAGCAAGACTCTCCACTTCTTTCATTTATTACATGTATTTATCACTTATTATTTGAAAGATAAGTTCTTTGACCTCATGGGGCTTGTGTTCTATTGACAAGACATGGAAAATATACAAACAAACAAAAGATAGACAAATAAATTAGTGAAAAAATGATTTTCAAAGAGGATAACTGATATGAAGGATATTAAACAGGGAGATATAAAACATAGTGAATGAAAGCAGATAGGAGAGGTGATGTTTGGGTTGAAATCTAAGTGGTTTAATGGGGGCCAGTCTTCTTGTACATGCCTCTAATACCTGTTTTTATTTTTTCTTACATATATATGTATATATACATATACATATGTATATATGTATATACACATACATACATACCCCAGAGACTGCTGTTACAAATTACTACAAAATTGGAGGCTGAGAACAACAGAAAGTTATTCTCTTACAATTCTGGAGCCCAAAATTTGTCAGGGCCCTGTTGTCTCTGGGGATTCTGTGGGAGAATTCATTTCTTGTCTCAGCTTCTGATAATTCCAGGTGTTCCTTGACTTATAGCTGCATCACTCCAACTTCTGCTTCTGTGGTCACATTATCGCCTACTCTTATCTATCAGTCTCTTTCTTCCTTACACTTACGAGGATGCTTGTTATTAGATTTAGGGCCCACTTTGATGATCCAAAATAAGCATACCCTTTCAAAATTCTTGATGAATCACATATTTTGTTGAATACAGTAATAATCACTCTTTACCATATAAAATAGTACTCACAAGTTCTGTGAATTGGTATGTGGACATATATTCTTGGTGACCACCATACAACCCACTATAACATAAGTATATAAATACTATATTAACGTACCATAACTGTATATGTGTCCCTGTCTTCCAATGATTTGTGAGAAAAATTTTTTTCTAATTCTACAGTATCTATCACAAAATAGGTGTTTATTAAATAGGCATTTGATTAATCAAGCATTCTGTTAAAAAGGCAATAGAATGTTTGAGGAAGATGAGTGACAATGGTGAAATAAATAATTTAAAACAATGAAAGAGATGGAGAGGAGCTAGCACTACATCTGAGCTAAACTTTACCCTCAAAAAACTGTCATTTAGATGGGAGTCTGATAGCAAGGGAACATTACTATTTTTATTTGTGAAAAATTTATATATGTATTTCTTCATTTGCATATTTTATCTTATAGCTATCTCTATCTCTTACATGTTTCATAAAATATTTTATACTCTATTTTCCTCCTTTTTTTCCCTGTTAAAATGGTAAAATAAAGGGTTATCAATAGAAACTCCAGGTGTTTCTATTGAGCATCAAGGACATCAGTCCGTATTATGAGCCTTCATTTTCCATAATTAAAAAAAAGTGGTTTAGCTAATAAAACTCAGTATTTGCTATATAACAGATGTTTCATGTGTGCTGTGAATAATTAAATGGATAGATTAGTGAATTAAAGTAGCTAGCTGCTAATTCATGTCCAGTGTAAGAAAAGGGAAAGAAGAGCTCAAGACTGAGAAGGGGAAGGCAGCTAGCATCATAGCATTGTTTTTCTTTCCACATGAATTTAATAAGAATTTTATCCAGTTAAAAAGTAATAGAGAATATTCTTATCTCAGGTATATGTTGCCCATTAAGAAGCAGTAAGCTATATAACAATTGTGGCTATAAATTAAAAAACATTTTAGCTCATTTTAAATCAAACCTCTTTGGTTTAAATTATATTATAGCCATCTTTAATTCAAGCTTATTTAGGTATTGACATGGATATTGATACAAAAGTGGATTTTTAATTAACAAAATGAAAAAGAAAAACTAATTTTTTTAAATTTGTTGTTATGTTTGTAATTATACAATCATTCAACTACACTGATTGGGACAATATGTGAATTTAATAATAAAGAGCACTAATTTCTTTGACTATAAGAAACTTACAGGAAATGACTAATAAAGGTAAGGAAATGTAAGAAATTTTGCCTTTCAGTTTATGTCCAAGAATTTGGAAATATTGTAGTCTATAGGGTAGTAAACCATCTACTTGTTATAGATGTTTAGACATCATTTTAGCTGGAGTTTAGGCATCAAGGTTAATTGGAATATTTGTTGAAGTTATAATTAATGTTGTTGCTTATAAGACTCTGAGAACTGCCATGGGCTTATATGGAATCCTTTTGGCTACTACGCATTATGTTTCAGTAATGTTATTTAAAAAAAAGAAGAAGAAGAAGAAGAAAAGGGGGAGAGCAACTTATACATTTTTAACATTTTTATCAGAATTGTTCTAAGCTGTATAGAACATATGTCACAGAGTCATAAAGAAGGAAATTAACATTTCTGATAAGGTTATGAATCATACTACACAATATCTTCATTTCAAATACTTAGAATACAAATAGAAGGAAGTAGATATGACAGATACATCTAAAAGCTCTGCTTTAAAATTTATGAAACTCATTTGGATACAGATATCTAGTCAATCATCATACATCTCTGGGGCTTCTCAGCTCTTGCTAACAAAGAGGTAAGGTGATTACATGTCACATTTCATACATTCATTACAACACAAAAGTTACATATGCCATAATGCAAATTAGTATTTCCAAATATTGCCCAAGGTATAAAAATGTTTAAGACTAAGACATAGTGGTCTATTAATATATATCTTGTTTACATAATAAAAATATATTGCTATGCAATAATTAGTTATCAAAAGAGGAACAATAAGAAGACTGAGAGAAAAAAATTAGAAAAAATTGTTGAAAATTATTTCTACACAAAAACCAGCATGCAAATGTTTATAGTAACAGCTTTAATAATAGGCAAAAGTTGGAAACAACCCAAATGTCCATTAACTGATGAATGGATAAAAATGTCTATATCTATACAATAGAATATTTTTCAACTACAGAAAGGAGTGAAATACTGATGCAAGCTACAACAAGGGTGAACCTTGAGAACATTATTATAAGTGAAAGGAGCCCGTCACAAAAGATCACAGATTGCATCATTTCATTCAAATAAATTATCTAGAATAAGAAATCTATATTTACAGAAAGTAAACTAGTGTTTGCTTATGGTTGGGGAGGTGAACTGGAAGAATAGTGGGTGATAGATTAAGAGTACAGGATTTCTTTTTGAGGTGGTGTAAGTTTTCTAAAATTAATTGTAGCTATGGTTGCATGTATCTGTGGAATACTAATAAGTATTAATTTTATGTTTTCAATTGGTGAATTGTACGGAATATGAATTATATCTCAATAAAGCTGTTAAGAAAAAGTAAAATAGTATGGAAACTACAGTTACATTCACCATTTATTAACATCTTACAGTTGTAACATACATTTGTCAAAATTAGTGAACACATATTCATACATTATAATTAATGAGTATGCATATTTATTCAAATTTACTTAATTTTTTAAATGAATATCCTTTTTCTGTCTCAAGACTCCATCCATTATACATTTACTAATCATGTCTTCTCAGGCTCCTCTTGGTTGTGACAGTTTTTGAGACTTTTATAGGCATATCTCATTTTATTGCACTTCACTTTATTGTACTTCACAGATATTTTGTTTTTTTTACAAATTGAAGGCTTGTGCAACCCTGCATCAAGCAAATCTATTGGCACCATTTTCCTAACAGTATTTACTAACCTTATGTCACGTTATATCTCTAGATATTTCAAACATTTTATTATTATTGTACTTGTTATGGTGATCTGTGATCAGTGACCTTTGATGTTGCTATTGTAATTGTTCTGGGGTGCCATAAACTGTGCATGTATAAGATGGCAAACTTAATAAATGTTATGTGTTCTGACTGCTCCCCTACCAGTAGATCCCTCATTGCTCTTTCTCTCCTTGGGCCTTCCTAATCTCTGAGACACAATAAGTTTGAAATTAAGCCAATTAATAACACTACAATGGCCTCCAAGTGTTCAAGTGAAACAGTGATTAAGCTTAGTGAGAAAGGTGTGTCAAATACTGAGATAAGCCCAAAGCTAGACCTCTTGGGACAAACAGCCAAGCTGTGAATGCAAAGGAAAAGTTCTTAAAATAAATTAAAAATTCTATTCCAGTGAACTCAAGAATGATAAGAAAGAAAAATAGCCTAATTGCTGATATGGAGAAAGTTTTAGTGAACTAGACAGAAGGTCAAACCAGATACAACATTCCCTTAAGCCATAGCCTAATCTAGAGCAAGGTTCTCTCTTCAATTCTGTGAAGGCTGAGAGAGGTTAGGAAGCTGGAGAAGAAAAGCTGAAAGTTAGCAGAGGTCAGTTCATGAAGCTTAAGGAAAAAGCCATTTCCAAACATAAAAGTTCAAGGTGAAGCAGCAAGAGCTAATGTAGAAACTGCAACAAATTTTTCAGAAGATCGAGCTAGAATAATTAATAAATGTTCTACATTAGCAATGTAGAAGAAACAGCCTACTATTAGAAGAAGATGCCATCTGGGGCTTTCAAAGCTAAAGAGAAGTCAAAGCCTGGTTTCAAAGCTTCAAAGAACAGGCTGATTCTCTTTTTAGGGGCTAATGCAGCTGGTGACTTGAAGTTGAAGCCAATGCTCATTTACCATTCTGAAAATCCTAGCACCCTTAAGAATTATGCTAAATCTACTCTGACTGTGCTCTATAAATGGGAAAAACAAAGTCTGGATGACAGCACATCTGTTTACAACCTGGTTTACTGAATATTTTTAGCACATTGTTGAGGCCTACTTCTCAGAAGAGAAGTTTCCTTTCAAAATATTACTTCTCATTGACAATGTACTTGGTTATCCAAGAGCTCTGATAGAGATGGATGAGATTAATGTTTTCATGCCTGTTAACACAACATCCATTCTGCAGCCCATGGGTGGAGGAGTAATTTTGACTTTCAAGTCTTATTATTTAAGAAATCCATTTTGTAAGGTTATAGCTGCCATAGATAGGAGTTCTTTTGACAGATTCTGGGCAAAGTAAATTGAAACCTTCTGGAAAGGATTCACCATTATAGATGCCATTAAGAACATTCATGATTCATGGGTAAAGGTCAAAATATCATCATGAACAGGAGTTTGGAAGAAGTTGATTCCAACCCTCATGAATGACATTAAAAGTTTAAGACAAGTGGAGGAAGTAACTGTAGAGGTGGTGGAAATAGTGAGAGAATTAGGATTAGAAGTGAAGCCTGAAGATGTGACACAAGTGCTAAAATCTCATAAAACTGAACATATGAGGAGTTGCTTCTTATGCATGAGCAAGGAAAGTGACTTTTCTAAATAGAAACTACTCCTGGTGAAAATGCTGTGAAGATTGTTTAAGTGGCAACAAATTATTTAGAATATTACATTATCTGATAGAGCAGCAGCAGCGTTTGAGATGCTTGACTCCAATTTTGAAAGAAGTTCTACTGTGGGTTAAATGCTGTCAAACAGCACAGCATGCTATAGAGAAATCATTCATGAAAGGAAGAGTCAATTGATGTAACAAACTTCATTGTGTCTTATTTTAAGAAATTGCCATGACCATCTCAAATTTCAGCAACCACCACTCTGATCAGTCATCAACCATCAACATCGAAACAAGATCCTCCAGCACCAAAAAATTATGATCTCAGCAGCAAAAATTTATGATTCACTAAAGTCTCAGATGATGGTTCACATTTTTTAGCTATACAGTATTTAAAAAATTAAGGTATGTACATTGTTTCTTTAGGCTAATGCTATTGCACACATAATAGACTACAGTAAAGTGTAAACATAACTTCTGCATGCACTAGGAAAACAAAAATATTGTGTGATTTGCCTTATTATGATAGTAACTTTACTGTGGCAATCTGGAACCAAACCTGCAATATCTTCAAAGTATGTTTGTATTTTGATGACTGAATTCCGGTAGAATATTTTATAGATTGTCAATCATTGGAATTTGTTTGTTGTTTTTCTCACTATTACAGTGAAGAAGTGTGTTTTTGGAGGAAGACTACAAAAGGAAGTAAGATTCTCATCACATCAGTCAAGAGTACATACTAACAGTATGACTAATTATTAATAATAACCACCTGGCTTGAAATATTTTTTATCATGTTCCTCCACTATAAACTTACTGTTTTGTTTACCTTTCTCCTTTGCTTTAGAACGTAAATCACTGTGTATACCTAACACTCAAGGGATAGGAGTTACGAGTCACCTCATTAAAGGCAAAGTATCTACATACGTTATTTAGAGTTCTTTTGCATGAGAGATTTATTCATTTGTTTACTTATCATTTATTTTTCAATCTATATCAATATAGACTGATGGATATTTCTTTTATAGTTTATATTATGATTCCATACTACCTTATTAACTTTGTTGCTAAATAATTGCGAATTTGTCAATTGGGAGCTCTTTCATTTTATTCCTATGTCACTTTTACACACACCCCCCACTGTGGATTTTCTTTCTTTTTCTGTTTTATTCCCTCAGCATTTTCACACTCTCTGGCAATATGTGATGCTCTGTGCTCATTTTTTATATTCCCTGCCTCCGTCCTAGAATTAGTGATTTCTTCCATGATCCTTGCTTTTGTTTGTTTGTTTAAATTGAAAAATCATATAAGAAACCGAGGGCTGGATATGAGATATGCTTTTTGCTTTGGGGAAGTTTTCACATCTAGCCTTTTTTAGCTGACAGAGCAAGGAGATAGATGTGTATACACATTTATAAATATTTCCATGTATGACCATCTGCATCTATATTAAATGAAACCTGAGTTCATACTGATATCTCAAACTCTAATCCGTTACCACATACATCATCCGATCTTCCTCCCCTGTAAATTCCCATGCGAGCAATGAGAAATCTGGATCCAAGATTCTGCCTTTCATTTACTTAGTCATTTAATTACAGTATACAGTTGATCCTAGAATAATCCAGGAGTTAGAAGTGCAACCCTCTGTTCAGTTGATAATCTGTGTGTAACTTCATATTCGAGCCTCTGTATCTGGGGCTCCACATCCACAGATTCAAACAACAGCAGATAGTGTAGAACTGCAGTATTGAAAAGAATCCACATATAAGTGGACTTGCAGTTCAAACCCCTGCTGTTGAAGAGTCAAATTATTTGTAAAATGGTTTCAGAATTTTAAAAATATATATTTTATATGTATTTCCAGCTATATTAAGATATAATCAGCATATAACATTATTTAACTTTAAGGTATACTTAATAGAGTAATTTTTATATGTATATATTACAAAATGATTACCACAATACAGTTAGTTAAGATATTTATCACCTCACAGTTACAATGTGTGTGTGTGTGTGTGTGTGTGTGTGTGTTGAGAACTTTAAAAGTCTACTCCCTTAGCAACTTTCAAATATACTCTCCATAATACCATGTGATACTTTATCGGCAAGAGTGTACAGATTCTTTTGCCTTTAGTCTTACAGAATCTGCTTATTCCCAAAGTGACTTAGGTTAGCCCCTTATTCCCCACTCCTTTTGGTGAGGTTTTTTCATACATTTGTACTACATTTATATTTTTGTCACATTCTGCACTCTGCATAGGAAATTCATGATCTCATGAATTCTTTTTTCAAAAAATATATGTATATATAATAAATTTCCTTTTTGTGCTGTAAAGTTCCATAAGTTCTGAAAAATGCTTAAAGTCTTATATTCATAATTATGGTATTACACAGAATAGTTTCATTGCCCTAAAATATTTTTATGTTTCACCTATGAACTTTCTCCACACAGGTCCCTGTCAATCACTGATACATTTACCCTCTCTATAGTTTTGTCTTTAACAGAATAAAATATAATTGAAATCATACATTATGTTGCTTTCTGAGCCTAGCTTCTTTCATTTATCAGTAAGTATTTAAGATTTATCTATGTATTTCCATGGCCTGATAGTTCATTTCATTCTATCACTGGATAATATCCATATTCATATGGATAAAATGAAGTTGTTTATTCCCTATTAAAGAATATATTCATTGTTTCCATTTTTGGTGGTTATGAATAAAGCTGCTACAAACATGTGCATATTTTCTTGTGGGCATAAGTTTTCAAGTTAGTGTGTAAATTCCGAGGAGATCAATTGCTGAATCATATGCTAAGATGATGTTTAATTTTATGAGACTGCCAGACTGTCAAAGTAGATGTATCAATTTTTATTCTCACCAGAAACTGATGAGAGTCCTGATGCTCCACATCATTATATATTGTCAGAGTCTTTGTTTGTTTTGTTTAAATTTTAGCCTTTGTAAAATGCGAGTTTGGAAAAATCATTGCTGTTTTAATTTTTAATTTCCTAAAGATAAATGATGTGAGCATCTTGAGATATGCTTATTTCCCATCTGTATGTCTCCTTTAGTGAGATGTCTGTTAAGATATTTGTCCATTTTAATTGCATTTTTTGTTTTCTTATTGCTGTATTTTAAGATTTTTTGGGTATATTTTAGATACAAGTCCTTTATCAGACATGTATTTTGCAAATATTTCTCCCAGTCTATGATTTGTCTTCTTAGTTTATTAACAGTGTCTTTTGTAAACAAGTTTTTAATTTTAATAAAGTCTAACTATATTTTTCTTTCATGGATATTGCTTTTGGTGTTACATATTAAAAACTTATCACCAAATCCAAGATCATGTAGATTTTCTCCTAAGTTATATTCTAGAAGTTTAATAGCTTTGTGTTTTTCATTTTGGTCTAGAATCCATTTTGAGTCTCTTTTTTGTATAATGTGTAAGGTCTAGGTTAATTTTTATTTGCATATGGATGACCAATTGTTCCCATGCCATGGATTGGAAAGATTATGTTTATTGATTTATATTTGATTCTTTGTCAAAAATCAGTTGACTATATTTGTTTGGATCTATTTCTGGGATCTATATTCTTTAATTTTTAACCAAGTATAGTTGATTTACAATATTATATTAATTTCATGTGTACAGCACAGTGATTCAGTATTTTTACAGATTATCTCCATTAAAATTCTACAGGATAATGGATAAAATTCCATGTGCTATCCAATATACAATTGTTGCTTATTTATTTTATACATAAGAGTTTGTATCTCTTAATTCCATACCCCTAATTTGTTTCTCTCCCTTCTCTCTACTAGTTTGTTTTCTATAACTATGAGTCTGTTTCTATTTCGCTATATACATTTGTTTATTTTATTTTTTAGATTCCACATATAAGTGATGTCATGCAGTATTTGTATTTCTCTGTCTGACTTATTTTACTAAGTGTAATATTCTCTAGGTCCATCCACATTGCTACAAATGACAGAATTTCATTCTTTCTTGTGGCTGAGTAGAGTTCCATTGAATATATACATACCATATCTTCTTTATCCATTTGTCTGTCGATGGGTACTTGGGTTGTTTATTTCTGTTATCTATATTCTTTTCCATTAATCTCTGTGTTATTCTTCCACCAATATCACATTTTCTTGGTTAATATAGCCTTTAGAAATTTGAAATCAGGTAGTGTGAGTCTTGTAACTTTATTCTTTACTTTCAATGCTGTGCTGATTCTTTCAAGCCTGTTGACCTTCCATATAAATTTCAAATCAGTTTGTTGGTACCTACTAGTAGTTTTCTGGGATTTTGAATAGGGTGATAATGATTGTTTAGATCCAGTTGGAAAAAATTGACATCTTAACACTTCTAAGTCTTTCAACCAATGATTGAGAAATCTCTATCCATATATTTAATTACTAAAAAAATCTTTTTTGGTGTTTTGTAATTTTCCACATGCATATTTTTAAGTAGATTTTGTTAGATTAATGACTAAGTATTTTATTTTTGATAAAGTTCTGTATGGTATTTTTATTACAAATTTCAGGGTTTATTTGTTTCTATATAAGAAAACAATTTACATCTGTATATTATCATTTTATGCTAGAATCTTGTATAACTTACTTCTGTGTTAAGGAGGAGTTTTGTTGTTGCTCTATTCTATGTTGTTTTCTATATAGACAATAATTTCATCTTCAAATAAAGACATATTTATTTCTTTCCATTTAGTATAGTTTTATTCCCTTTTCTTGTCTTATTGCACTAGTTAGAACTTTCACAATGATGTTGAATAGGAGTGGTGAGAGAGGACATTCTTATCTTCTTCCCAATTTTTGGAAAAGTGTTGCCTGTTTTGTTCCATTAAGTATGTTGTTAGTTCTAGTTTTTGTAGATTTATTTTTCCTTTTTACATGGCTCTTGAGCTAAGAATAATTTTTACATTTTTAAATATTGTAAAAGATAAAAAGAAAACACCTGAAAGACAGTAATGAAAGAAAGAATGGAAAGAACAGAGAAAAGGAAAGAAGAGAGTAAGGAAGGAAGAAATTTAAAAAAAGAAATGTGACAGAGAAATTACATGGCCCTCAAAACCTTAATGATTTACACTCTGGCCCTTTACAGAAAAAAAATGCTGACTACAGAGACCTCAATTATCTATCCTGAAAAGAAAGATATGGAATGACATTTAGGGTAAATTTAGATATCTGAGTCATAAAAGATGACTAGAGAATGAGTGGAGGTGAGAGGGACAAGCCTCAGTGAGACACATCAAACTATCTCCATTTTTAGTTGAAGAATGAATATTGAAGAGTTAAGTGACTTGTTCAATATTATATAATGTCTGAGACACAAAGTTAGGAGGCAAACTTGGTCATTTGATCAAATATCTTTAGCTCCTTCCACTAAAATAGAATTTCTCCCTATGGGACTATCTCTTGACATCTCTTATTTATTCTTCATTGACGAAGTAAGGAAAGAAGGTGACCAAGATAAGCAGAGTAGATAGAATGAAAAGACTACTTTATGGAATAATGCCAATAAAATAGTATAAATATACCCCCCTACCAAAAACATATATACATACAATTCATTGGTCTTTTGTGTGTTAAGTGTATACCACTTGGAAAATATGCATCTGCAATCCATTAAACCAAGGTTCTTTCCTGAGGCATTAAAATTTAGTTTCAGTGAAAATGAGCCATGAAAAGAGAAAGAACCCTTATGAACTTGGCAGAATTTTGAATGTAGAAGCTTTGCAAATGGATCCACTATTTGGAAAGAGAAAAATAGTGAATAAAACGAATATAGTTATTGTCTGCTCTTTTGGACACTCATAAGGAACTTAAAACCAAATGACTGTTTCACAGTGTCTCATTTATGTCATCTTGAAGACAGACAAACACTTCATTGAGAATCAGGTAAACTAATTGATTTTTTTCCGACACTGTTACTTTATAAATTCCAAATGCACTTATTAAAACTTATTTTTGAGAAATATATTAACTTTTGTATTTTTTGTTGTTCATTAAAATTCTCACTTTATGTTTCTTAACTTTCTTCTTACTACATTTCTAGAATGTTACATTAGAAGTTTTAAAATATTTTATAATTTTGTTGTAAACTATTTTATCATTCAGTTATCTAGCATAGTGCTATTTAATGTAGCAAAAATTATCTAAATATTGTGCTGCTTCAGTTGCCCAGCTATACCTTAAGAACACAAATCATAACTTTTTGGTGGTCAAGGATTTGAATATTTGAATAAAAATGACAATTGTCATTTTAATTTTAAAGTTTTACTGTGTCATCACTAAAGAAGAATTTTTTTATGAGCAAATGTCTTGATCAGCAAAATTTCAATATAATATTAAATTTTATTTTACTTGCTTTTTTAGTATAAAATATTGTTGAGTTTAAGAAATAGTATATTCTGTAAGGCATATTTAAATTTTCTTACCATGGTTCCTAGACTATCTTGATCATAGTTTGGATCCAAGTGAGAGCTAAATTTCAGGTATAATTTTCTAAAAAATGGGGGAGGGTGGTGGAAAGTTGACAAAGAATCTGAAGGAGAGTAAAATGAGTAAAATATTCTAAAAATTTGTGGTCTCTATTAAGAAAAGATTTTAAGAACCCAGTGAATTAGCTCTGAATTGAATCCTAATGACTGTCTACTGCTCACTCTTTTGTAACATTTTATGAGGATTAGGTGAGTCATTACTGTATAATTCTGTGATGGAGATGAATAACTCTCTGGGAGGGCCAGCTAAAGACTTTTATTTCTTTAAAAAAGTACAACTTTCATTTCATTAATGTAATGTCTGTAATAGGCAGTATCTCACATTTTTAAAAGGAGACAAGAGTAAGCTTTTGAATTTTGAATCAGCTCTGGTGAAGGATAATTGTATTTGAGTTCCAGATTAACCACCAGGGAAAACCACATTTCCCATCGTCTTCAGTCACTCTTACAGTCTCTAAACATATACTATCATTTCTCCCTTGTCTTTTTTTTCCCTGGAAAGAAAGTTAAAGAAATTAGGGTAAACTTATACACAAGAATCTATTAACCCAGATCTCATATCATAGAGCTTGAAAATGACCACTATTTCACAGGTGATATTTGAAGTAAAACAGTGATAGAGGCCATAAAATTTAAATGCACAAGCTACACAGTCATGCATATTTGCTTTGTTAAGAATCTGTCTCCTCCACTACATGTTGTGTGGCTTTAGAAAAGTTATGTAATGCCCCCAGGCCTCCATTTGTAAAACTGGAAATAACTTGAAAGTATTGTTGAGAGAAATGACAATCCATATAAAGTCCTTAGTTCAATATTTGCAATAGAGAAACTTAAATATTTATTATTATTAAACTGGCTTTCAAAAAATAGCCTCAAATTACACTGGGTATATAGTCTTCAGGTAGGATTACTGTATACATGTCTTAAATGCAACTCTAAACTAAAAATTAAAAGTAAGTAATATCTACAGCATAAAACCTCTGAGCACCTCTATTGATTTCGGTTTGATAAATATATAAACCTTTAGCTTGAACCACTTCCAGTAAATGGTACTGTCAGCTAACAAAGTCATGATCACATTTCCTTATCCCCACACACCTGCAGGTTTTGTTCCAAACTGAATACCCACATTATCTATTGCTTGATTACATTTTTCTTAATTAAATGGTGTGTACAGCTTGCATTTTCAGTTAACAGAGCAAAAGAAGCCTGCATTCTCATGTCATATTTATAAGTTGGGTCTCTTTCATTTTAATGTGGCAATTAACTAAGTGCTTAATAAAACTGTGCTTTATTATAGCAAAGCCTGGTTGCATGAGTCTAGTTATGGATGTGTCAGCATTTTTTGTTACTAACTCCTTTTTACCTCCTCAATAATTTTTCTATAAAAATTTGCTTTGGGTACAAATTTTGAAATGCTGTGAATTGCCAAGCTGTCCTTCAGATATAAAAGTAATTTTAGTATAGCCCTAAGTATAAGAGATGGTTAGCTAAATTATTTTCTTCCCCCTCCCCAGGAGTATTGTTTACTTAACAAAAAAATATATAGTCTTTCTGACTATACATTGATATTGCTCACATTGACAGATTTTCTTAATTATTTTGCCTGAATGGTTACATCTCCAATGAGAATATGATCCTAAAGAAGATTAGACTTTCAAATACTGCATAAATGTAGGATTATAATTTAATTATATCTCAATGAGGAAAATGCATATATACCCTTATGATTACATGGTTCTTCTTAAAATATATTACATAGGAAAATATTGTAATAGCAATGCTTTCAAATAAAAATATTAAATACAATAATTAAGTTTGTTACATTTTAAGCATTACATCCTGAACAAGAGTTCAGGAACTTGAGTTTTCCGAAATGTTCTGTGAAATATTGACCTGAAAGTTACTGAGTGTTCTAAATTGTTAAATACACAAAAAATTGTTTCTGGTGTCCTGGTTTTCCTATACAATGATATAAAGTGATTCAAAATACATAAAAATTAACTATATAATTTAAATTTTTATTAAGATATATTTTTATCTAGTTTGTCAGTATAAGCATTTTAGTAAAATGATGGAACTTTTAGAAGACTAGTTAACTAAGTCAGTTAGAAAACAAAGAATACATTTAAATGACAAGCTAGTTTAACATAAAATACTTGCTACTCTTGAAACAGCTGAACCAAAGTGCTACATTTTTCTTCAAGAGTAGTTAATTTTAGAAAAGGGTGAAACACAAGAGGAGAGTAGAATTATTCAGTACCTTTTAGAAAGTGTGTATGGTTTCCCTCTTCTGTGTAAGGCCACCAGTTGTGATCAGATATGCATGAAAACATAAAGTATATTGAGAAGACTAATGAAACACAGAACAACAAAACAACATAAAAAAGTTGTGTAATATTTACCAGAATAATCTACATAAACACAGGTCAGTTTAAGAGGTGCTTCTACCATCTGAACTTAGGAAATATGCAATCATACTCATAATAGAAAGAATTGGACAAAATACATGGATGGATACTATATATGATTTATAAAAGATTTCCAAAAATTACCTAAAATTTCTACCTCTGGGTCTTTTGTCCAAACCAAGATTTTAAATATATAATTCAATGCGGTCAATTCAGGTATAAAAAATTTGCATCAATGCAATAAACCAATATTCTTATGTCCACTTTATGGGTGTTTGAGCCAAGTGCTTTTGATTTGTAATAGCTAGTAGATGTTTATAACTCTGTAGGCCAATGGGACATGGTATGCAACTTACGAGATAATCCATTATCACTATGCTTACTGATAATTTTGATTTTTTGGTAAAGAGTTTCATTATAAGTTTCTCATGAAATGTCAGATAGATGAAGAGATAAATTTGGAAGTGGGCAGAGTGGTCAGCACCTTAGCAGATTGAGTGAAATCCTTGCTGCTTGCAGAGAGTGGTCTCAATTAGAAATAAGACAACTTTCCCTGAAGAACTCCTGAAATGTATAGAAAGTGGTTACATGAGGTACTGTGGAAGATAGGCATGAGAACAGGCAGTAAAAGGTGGGAGGTTGATCTAAAGAGCACAGAGAAAGACAAATCATATCCTCAGAAAGCTACAACCAATCAGAAACACAAATGTCTTCTCTATCTATTCATCCTAAGAATCAGGAAGAATATAAATTGGAGAAATTGAAGCAAAAATCTCTGGACTGGTAGGCATAGGCACAGTGTATGGCAGAATTAAACTAGTAGAGAGAAGGCAGGATATTAAATAAAAAGTAGCTAAATGAAAGGTGAGAACTCTGCAAGATTGATTTCCCCTATTCAGTGACTTCAAGTATCTTCTTTCCTGGAAAAATTAGAGTTTTAGAGAGAGAGCATATGTATACTGACTTTTAGGGGGCATCCACTAAATAATCTCACTCTCTCACCATCAATTCCACCAGATAAGCAAACCTGTTCTTAACAGAACTTTCATTCACATTTTTAGTATTTAACTTTTAAATATGAAAAGCCAAAAGAGAATCAGTAGAATTTGTTGAAAACATTCATCCGGAAAGAAGCCAAACAAAACAAATCAAAAATAATAGTAGAGAGAGGAAAGGAAGAAAGTAAATTCAATAAAATAAGTTGTCAGAAATGTAAACTCTAATTTATGGCCTTAAACAGAAAATTTATTGTCCCTATAAAAGATCACAAAAAATTGAATAACAGAGTCAAAATAAGTAATTTGATAGTTTGAAAATTAAATAGATAAAATCATTGAGTGTAGGAGGAAATTTGAGGCATAGAAAGGAAAACAGATGAATTCGGGAAGTTTGACTTCCAACTAACAGCATTTTCTGAAAGAAAGAATACATAAAATGAAGGGGAAAATATTCAAATAATGAACCAGGAAAACATTTTTTCAACGGTAAGTAATCATCTCAAGAGTGAAAAGGTCCAGACAGATGCTAAGAAAGAAATGAAAGAAAGATGCAGACCAAGGCATAAGTCAGTGTGAATTTTCAGAACAACAGAAGTAAAATAGAGATCCTAACTCCTTTCGGAGTGAAAAAAAAAAGTACACAAGGATTGGAAATAAACAATAACTTAATATCAGTATGGAAAGAAAATTTAAAAAAGGAGCCATAATTTCAAACTTCTTAGTGAAAACAACTTATAGTGGAGAGTTCTATTCTAATCAAGTGACGGTATAGAATATAATAACTTTCTGATGAACAAGAACTTTAAAAAGATATTTTCCATGGGTCCATTTTACAAATCAACTGGATTTATTTTTGACCAAAAAAAAGTATAAACCGAGAAACAGAGGAAGATTACTGCTCCATGAATGAGAAAGTAATGGGAAGGAGGAGGAAAAGGATATGAAAAGAGAGAGAGAAAAAAAAGAAGTAAAATACTCCTAACAGTAGCTAAAATTTCTTCAACACTTAATATGTATGAAGTATAGAATTAATACTTTAGATAATTGTCAACAATATAGATAAATCCCATAATTAAACTATTGAACAGGAGAAGCCAACACAAGAGTACAAACTGTATTATTTGAACCTCTATAAAATTATAAAGCAGGCCTACCAACATGAAATTCTTTATTCTGATAGAATTTCTAAATTTTAATATCCCAAAATGAATTTGAAAAACAATTAAGAACGAATATTTAACAATAATATTTAGAGAACGTGACTTTTCAAACATAGAAAGTTTTTTTTGTTTTGTTTTGTTTTTCAGAGACAGGGTTTTAGGTCAAAATTAAGACTTTGGGTGCACAAAATTGAACCGGCAAAGATATAAGATAATTTTCAGCAATGTGGATAAATTGCTTGCTGCAACTGGAGATCATTCCAAGTCTTTGTGTACCACTCTATGAACATAATGATTACCTCTAATTGCATGAAATACCTTTCTAAAGATTAAAAAAGAAAAGTACTTTGTGTGCCACAATTTTTCTTGGACTAATTTCTGTCTTCTCATTAGCATACTTATTCTCTCCAATTTCTACTCTTATTTGTACCTTGCAAACAGTTTTACTAATTCCCTTTTCCTTTTCATTCAAATTCTGACCTTTTATTTCAAAAGAAAATTAGTAGTGAGGAAATCTCCCCCGCCCCTCAAAATACACACGCACATACACACACACACACACAAAGCTGAGGACAAATTAGTTAACTTACACTTTGAACATTTTTCTTTCTTAGTTCGCATGAACTCAACTTACGCTAACTTTTTCACCTCATACGTATGAAAGAGATGCTCCTTTCCATTAAGGACAACACTTTAACTGACTAACTTACTTGTAGAGAAGATCATTTCTGTTATTTTGCACTTTTGTAAATATAAACTGTCTTTTAAAATTTACTATGCATATCCTGTAGGTTTTTTCATAGTAGCATGGGCTCATACATGAGGTAAGAATATCACTGTAAGATTAAATGAATTTAATTGAGTTAGGCACAACAGTGATCTTGCTATTCTATTTTTTTTAATATCATGGCTAAACTTTATTGAGAATTTCTTGTTCTATTCTTGACACATAAGTTTTAGTTAAAACAAAATTAATTAATGTACTTTAAGTTTGTTTTAATTCACTATGGGTAAATAGATATCTTTAAAACGATTCTGTATATGGAGTTTTTATTTCTTTAATGTTCAATTGTCTTTTTAATGCCTTTTTTTCATGGTTGTAGTTACCTTCTGTTAATCGGGGAACACTTTAATGTTAATGTTGTTTTGAAAATAATAGTAAAAATACTCCAATATTAATATATCAATATATATCATATATATATATAGATAATATATATATGATATATATATATCAATAATATATCTCAAAAATAAGATTAGAGGAATGGAGAGCAATACATTAAACTGTGTGCTTTTCAATAATTCATAATTTCTGAAGCGTTCACATCCATCACCTCAGTTTAAAGAATAATCTGTCCTTATAACTCTGTTGGAAATGTGCTTTGTTTAGATGGATGAATATGCCCGGGGTTCATTCTCTAGCTTAACTGAACAATTGGCTTTATGATTTTAAGAAGCAGCTGATGAAAAGAGTTGCATATACAAGAGCTTGTTTGGGGTATACAACAAAGGATATGCAATGTGGTAAAATCATACAATAGTCAAGACTCCTAAATTTTTTTCGGTACTCAAAATACATTTAAAATAATTCAATTGCAATAGTAAACTAAATTTAAAAGCTTATTAATGCAAACAACTAGAACTTTAACTCTCAAAATCTGTCCCTCAGAAGAAAAAAATAACATGCATATCATCTTTTAAACTAAGTAGTAATAATCACGACCTATATTACTCCGTACCTATATTACTCAATTTATTACTTTTCAGATCAAAAAGCAAATGGTCTCATGCTAGAAAAACTTAACTTTCCCATCACTTAACACATTATTTAAATAAAAAGAATGTTTTTTATGTTAATTTTAGTGTGACAAATTTTTTTTCGTATTATATATATATATATAATTTCAATACAATGATAGAAATTATACAATATCCTCCAATAAATAACCCTGACGACTTAAAGAAAAGAGATCTGTGCTTTAGAATTTCATTTCTTCTTAACTGACTCTCCCTAAGGGCAAGCCTCTTAACATCTCCATGTCTCTGGTTCTTCCTTAGTAGTTTATAGACAAAATTCTAACGTAAGGATGTTTTAAAAAATGTTATACCAAATTGTAGAAATATAAAACCCAAACAAACCATCAAAAAGAATAATTAAGCAACCCAGAATAGTTTTCTCAACTATGAAAATTACCTTCAACACACTCTTGGGAAAGTTGAGTCAACACTGTTGGTGAGACATCCAAACAGCATACTTAATGAAAAATCTTTACAATAGATTGATGGACTTTTTTTTCTTACATACATTTTTCCAGGATGTTTTTGCAAATCTAAGGGTCAGTTAGTTAAAACTTCCCTTATGCCAGGATAATGCACATTTTTATACCTGAAGCTACTGGCTAAACCTTTGACTCTTATCTTCGTTGCTGTAATAGCGATTTTTAAGGCAAATGCCCTGAGCTCTCTACCATTACAAATTTAACTTTGGTATTAATAAATTCTTGATTTATCTTTTCATGTAGTTCAATAAAAGAGTAAATGCATCAAATTCTAGATTGACTTGTGCTTCAAGTCTAAAAGTGTGTTTGGAAGCGCTAAGGGATATGGAATTCAAGTTACTTGCAATTCAATCAAATTGATACATTTTATAGAGATTCAGACTATTATTATAATCATCATCATCATAATATCATTATCTTGGATAACATTATTGAAATAGTTAAAAGAAGGCAGCAAGTATTAGACTTGTATCGTAAACTGTTGAAGGGACATACATTTCTTGTTGAAGCTTCCAATGACTAAAAGTAAAATTTATATTTATTTTCATTATAATTTGGGGGAAATTCTTGCTTGTGGTCTTCCTGTTTTTAGAAAAGTTTTAATTCTCTCAGTTCCATCTCATAGATTTTTTTCAAACTCCATAGCCATTTATTAGTTAGTCACAGCACAGAATGCCAAGATTTTATTATTTCTGACAATGAGTCAGCCTTATTTCAATTAAGTTTTGGAAACATGGGGGCAGCATCAATATCTAAGCTATCATCATCATCCATGATAACTCTCCATCAACAGGTCACATTTTAAGAATGGCATAGAAAAAAAAAATAATTACTAAGAAACTCCAAAGTGCATTATTAAGGGGAGATGGTAAAAAAAATTGTTAGGTTTTCTTTGCTCAAGGTGTCACTCTGTATGTAAAATCAGGGGTGCTAAATAATGGTGAGCATATTGGTTCTAATTATAACGATCCTGACTCAATAGTTGAAAGCTCAAGCAAGAAATGTGTTTACTACTCCTAGCCTATATACTGTGCTCGACTGAATTAACAGAGGTCAAGATTATTATCATAGAGTGTTCTTTCCTTTGCTGAATCCATATCCCATCCAGCCATCACTGGCTGCACTTACTACATTCATAACCTATACAGTATAGAGAATGCTGTAAATTAGAACTTGGCAAACTAAGCACCACCCCTCCTCGCCCCCCGGCACAATCTAGCTCATGGTTTGTTTTGCACAGCTCATGAACTAAAAATATTTTTTACATTTTAAAAGAGCTGCAAAAATAAATGAAAACAAAACAAATACAAAGAACAATATGCACACGAGAAATTAGGTGGCCGGCCTGGAAACCTAAAATATTTACAGTCTAGCCCTGTAAAGAAAAACTTTCCTGGCTTCCATAATAGTGTATTATTCACTTACAAATCTATTTTACTTTGAATTACTCCCGACTTTTTCTACTGTTGTTAATTGGTTTGGAAATAAAGAATGAAGCCAAAAATCATTTCTATCTCTTTCCTTGAAAATAGTCTGAGGAAAATCTGCAGGCATATTTATTTTTATGTTTTTTTTTCTTTTTTTAAACATCTTTATTGGGTTATAATTGCTTTACAATGGTGTGTTAGTTTCTGCTTTATAACAAAGTGAATCAGTTATACATATACATATGTTCCCATATCTCTTCCCTCTTGGGTCTCCCTCCCTCCCACGCTCCCTATCGCACACTTCCAGGCGGTCACAAAGCACCGAGCTGATATCCCTGTGCTACGCGGCTGCTTCCCACTAGCTATCTACCTTACGTTTGTTGTTTGTTAGTGTATATATGTCCATGCCTCTCTCGCTTTGTCACAGCTCACCCTTCCCCCTCCCCATATCCTCAAGACCGTTCTCCAGTAGGTCTGTGTCTTTATTCCTCTCTTACCCCTAGGTTCTTCATGACATATTTTTTTCCTTAAATTCTATATATATGTGTTAGCATACGGTATTTGTCATTCTCATTCTGACTTACTTCACTCTGTATGACAGACTCTAGGTCTATCCACCTCATTACAAATAGTTCAATTTCGTTTCTTTTTATGGCTGAGTGATATTTCATTGTATATATGTGCCATATCTTTATCCATCAATCTGATGATGGGCTCTTAGGTTGTTTCCATCTCTGGGCTATTTTAAATAGAGCTGCAATGAACATTTTGGTACATGACTGTTTTTGAATTCTGGTTTTCTCAGGGTATATGTCCAGTAGTGGGATTGCTGGGTCATATGGTAGTTCTATTTGTAGATTTTTAAGGAACTTCCATATTGTTCTCCATAGTGACTGTACCAATTCACATTCCCACCAGCAGTGCAAGAGTGTTCCCTTTTCTCCACACCCTCTCCAGCATTTACTGTTTCTAGATTTTTTGCTGATATCCATTCTGACTGGTGTGAGATGATATCTCATTGTAGTTTTGATTTGCATTTCTGTAATGATTAATGATGTTGAGCATTCTTTCATGTGTTTGTTGGCATTCTGTATATCTTCTTTGGAGAAATGTCTATGTAGGTCTTCTGCTCATTTTTGGATTGGGTTGTTTGTTTTTTTGTTATTGAGCTGCATGAGCTGCTTGAAAATTTTGGAAATTAATCCTTTGTCAGTTGCTTCATTTGCAAATAGTTTCTCCCATTCTTAGGGTTGTCTTTTGGTCTTGTTTATGGTTTCCTTTGCTGTGCAAAAGCTTTGAAGTTTCATTAGGTCCCATTTGTTTATTTTTATTTCCATTTCTCTAGGAATTGGGTCAAAAAGGATCTTGCTGTCATAGAGTGTTCTGCCTATGTTTTCCTCTAAGAGTTTGATAGTTTCTGGCCTTATATTTAGGTCTTTAATCCATTTTGAGCTTATTTTTGTGTATGGTTTTAGGGAGTGATCTAATCTCATACTTTTATATGTACCTGCCCAGTTTCCCCAGCACCACTTATTGAAAATGCTGCCCTTTCTCCACCGTACATTCCTGCCTCTTTTATCAAACATAAGGTGACCATGTGTTCATGGGTTTGTCTCTGAGCTTTCTATCCTGTTCCATTGATCAATCTTTCTGTTTTTGTGCCAGTACCATACTGTATTGATGACTGTAGCTTTGTAGTATAGTCTGAAGTCAGGGAGCCTGATTCCTCCAGCTCTGCTCTTCGTTCTTAAGATTGCTTTGGCTATTCAGGGTCTTTGGTGTTTCCATCCTAATTGTGAAATTTTTTGTTTTAGTTCTGTGAAAAATGCCAGTGATAGTTTGATAGAGATTGCATTGAATCTATAGATTGCTTTGGGTAGTAGACTCATTTTCACAATGTTGATTCTTCCAATCCAAGAACATGGTATATATCTCCATCTAATTGTATCATCTATAATTTCTTTCATCAGTGTCTTATAATTTTCTGCATACAGGTCTTTTGTCTCCTTAGGTAGGTTTATTCCTGGATATTCTATTCTTTTTGTTGCAATGGTAAATGGGAGTGTTTTCTTGATTTCACTTTCAGATTTTTCATCATTAGCATATAGGAATGCCAGAGATTTCTGTGCATTAATTTTGTATCCTGCTACTTTACCAAATTCATTGATTAGCTCTAGTAGTTTTCTGGTAGCAGCTTTAGGATTCTCTATGTATACCCTCATGTCATCTGCAAACAGTGACAACTTTACTTTTTCTTTTCTGATTTGGATTCCTTTTGTTTCCTTTTCTTCTCTGATCGCTGTGGCTAAAACTTCTAAAACTATGTTGAATAAGAGTGGTGAGAGTGGGCAACCTTGTCTTGTTCCTGATCTTAGTGGAACTGCTTTCTGTTTTTCACAATTGAGGATGATGTTGGCTGTGGGCTTATCATATATGGTCTTTATTATGTTGAGGAAAGTTCCCTCTATGCCTACTTTCTGCAGCGTTTTTATCATAAATCGGTGTTGAATTTTGTCAAAAGCTTTCTCTGCATCTATTGAGATGATCATATGGTTTTTCTCCTTCAATTTGTTAATATGGTTTATCACATTGATAGATTTGCGTATATTGAAGAATCCTTGCATTCCTGAGATAAACCCCACTTGATCATGGTGTATGATCCTTTTAATGTGAAGTTGGATTCTGTTTGCCAGTATTTTGTTGAGGATTTTTTCATCTATGTTCATCAGTGATATTGGCCTGTAGTTTTCTTTCTTTGGGCATCTTTGTCTGGTTTTGGTATCAAGGTGATGGTGGCCTTGTAGAAGGAATTTGGGAGTGTTCCTCCCTCTGCTATACTTTGGAAGAGTTTGAGAAGGATAGGTTTTAGCTCTTCTCTAAATGTTTGATAGAATTAGCCTGTGAAGCCATCTGGTCCTGAGCTTTTGTTTGTTGGAAGATTTTTAATTACACTTTCAATTTCAGTGCTTGGGACTGGTCTGTTCATATTTGCTATTTCTTCCTGATTCAGTCTTGGCAGCTTGTGCATTTCTGAGAATTTGTCCATTTCTTCCAGGTTGTCCATTTTATTGGCATAGAGTTGCTTGTAGTAATCTCTCATGATCTTTTGTATTTCTGCAGTGTCAGCTGTCACCTCTCCTTTTTCATTTCTAATTCTATTGATTTGAGTCTTCTTTTTTTTCTTGATGAATCTGGCTAATGGTTTATCTATTTTGTTTATCTTCTCAAAGAACCAGCTGTTAGTTTTATTGATCTTTGCTATTGTTTCCTTCATTACCTTTTCATTTATTTCTGATCTGATTTTTATGATTTATTTTCTTCTGCTAACTTTGGGGGTTTTTTGTTCTTCTTTCTCTAATTGCATTAGGTGCAAGGTTAGGTTGTTTATTTGAGATGTTTCCTGCTTCTTAAGATGGGCTTGTATTGCTATAAACTACCCTCTTAGAACTGCTTTTGCTGCATCCCATAGGTTTTGGGTCATTGTGTCTCCATTGTCATTTGTTTCTAGGTATTTTTTCATTTCCTCTTTGATTTCTTCAGTGATCACTTCGCTATTAAGTAGTGTATTGTTTAGCCTCCATGTGTTTGTATTTTTTAAAGATCTTTTCCTGTAATTGATATCTAGTCTCATGGTGTTGTGGTCGGAAAAGATGCTTGGTACAATTTCAATTTTCTTAAATTTAACAAGGCTTGATTTGTGACCCAAGATATGATCAATCCTGGAGAATATTCTATGGGCACTTGAGAAAAATGTGTATTCTGTTGTTTTTGAATGGATTGTCCTATAAATATCAATTAAGTCCATCTTGTTTAATGTATCATTTAAAGCTTCTGTTTCCTTATTTATTTTCTTTTTGGATGATCTGTCCATTGGTGAAAATGGGGTGTTAAAGTCCCCTAATATGAATGTGTTACTGTCAATTTTCCCTTTCATGGCTGTTAGTATTTGCCTTATGTATTGAGGTGCTCCTATATTGGGTGCATAAATATTTACAGTTGTTATATCTTCTTCTTGGATTGATCCCTTGATCACTATGTAGTGTCCTTTGTCTCTTCTAATAGTTTTTATTTTAAAGTCTATTTTGTCTGATATGAGAATTGCTACTCCAGCTTTCTTTTGGTTTCCATTTGCTTGGAATATCTTTTTTCATCCCCTTACTTTCAGTCTTTATGTGTCTCTAGGTCTGAAGTGGTCTCTTGTAGACTGCATATATATGGGTCTTTTTTTTTGTATCCTTTCAGCCAATCTGTGTCTCTTGGTGGGAGCATTTGTCCATTTACATTTAAGGTAATTATTGATATGTAAGTTCCTATTCCCATTTTCTAAATTGTTTTGAGATCGTTATTATAGGTCTTTTCCTTCTCTTGTGTTTATTGCCTAGAGAAGTTCCTTTAGCATTTGTTGTAAAGCTGGTTTGGTGGTTCTGAACTCTCTCAGCTTTTGCTTGTCTGTAAGGTTTTTAATTTCTCCATCAAATCAAAATGAGATCCTTGCTGGGTAGAGTAATTTTTGTTGTGGGTTTTTCTCCTTCATCACTTCCAGTATGTCCTGCCACTCCCTTCTGGCTTGCACAGTTTCTGCTTAGAGATCAGCTGCTAACGTTATGGGGATTCCCTTGTGTGCTATTTGTTGTTTTTCCCTTGCTGCTTTTTTTTTTTTTTTTTTTTTTTTTTGCGGTACGCGGGCCTCTCACTGTTGTGGCCTCTCCCGTTGCGGAGCACAGGCTCCGACGCGCAGGCTCAGAGGCCATGGCTCACGGGCTTAGCCGCTGCGCGGCATGTGGGATCTTCCCGGACCGGGGCACGAACCGGTGTCCCCTGCATCGGCAGGCGGACTCTCAACCACTGCGCCACCAGGGAAGCCCTCCCTTGCTGCTTTTAATATGCTTTCTTTGTATTTAATTTTTGACAATTTGATTAATATTTGTCTTGGCGTATTTCTCCTTGGATTCATCCTGTATGGGACTCTCTGTGCTTCCTGTACTTGATTAACTATTTCCTTTCCCATATTAGGGAAGTTTTCAACTATAATCTCTTCAAGTATTTTCTCAGTCCCCTTCCGTTTCTCTTCTTCTGGAACCGCTATAATTAGAATATTATAGCGGCAGCAGAGGCCAGTGTGACGTTGCACCAGCCTGAGGCCCTCCATTCGTTCTCCCGGGGAAGTTGTCCCTGGATCCCGGGACCCTGACAGTGGTAGGCTGCACAGGCTCCCCAGAGGAGAGATGTGGATAGTGACCTGTGCTCGCACACAGGCACCTTGTTGGTGGCAGCAGCAGCCTTAGCGTCTCCTGATCGTCCCTGTGGTTCGCGCTTTTAGCCGCAGCTTGCGCCTGTCTCTGGGATCCACACTTTTGGCCGAGGCTCACACGCGTCTCTGCGATCAACGCTTTTAGCTGCAGCTCGCGCCCGTCTCTGGGTTCCGCATTTTTAGCCGTGGCTCACGCACGACTCTGGAATTCTTTTAAGCAGTGCTCTTAAACCCGTCTCCTCGCGCACCAGGAAACAAAGAGGGAAGAAAAAGTCTCTTGCCTCTTCGGCAGCTCCAGACCTTTTCCTGGACTCCCTCCCGGCTAGCCGTGGTGCAGTAACCCCTTCAGGCTGTGTTCACGCAGACAACCCCAGTCCTCTCCCTGCGATCCGACTGAAGCCCAAGCCTCAGCTCGCAGTCCCGCCCGTCCCAGCGGGTGAGCAGACAAGCCTCTCGGGCTGGTGAGTGCTGGTGGGCACCAATCTTCCGTGTGGGAATCTCTCCGACTTGCCCTCCGCACCCCTGTTGCTGTGCTCTCCTCTGCGGCTCCGAATCTCCCCATTCTGCCTCCCTCAGTCTGCGCCCACGAAGGGACTTCCTAGTGTGTGGAAACCTTTCTTCCTTCACAGCTCCCTCCCACTGGTGCAGGTCGCGTCCCTATTCTTTTGTCTCTGCTTTTTTCTCTTTTTATTTTGCCCTACCCAGGTACGTGGGGAGATTCTTGCCTTTTGGGAGGTCTGAGGTCTTCTGCCAGCGTTCAGTAGGTGCTCTGTAGGAGTTGCTCCATGTGTAGATGTATTTCTGGTGTATCTGTGGGGAGGAAGGTGATCTCCGTGTCTTACTCTTCCTCCATCTTCCCCCGAACCCCCTATTTTTATGTTTTTCCAGTTTATTTTTCCAGATCCTATCATATCTATCTTCAAGTTCCCATAAGCAAGGCAGACCCAAACCCACTATGTGTGTGTGTGTATGTGCCTGTGGATATATATGTCATATATATGTCTCTGTGTGTTTATTTATATACATACATACACATAAATGCATATATATTTCTATGCTTTGGGAAGCAAAAAAGACACATCTTCTCTCACTCAAATTGTTTACCCTCTATAAACATCTTTGTTAATTGTAACTAGGAACTGAAAATTTTCCTGTTCCATATGAGGGAAATTTCTTTTCCTATTTATTTCTTAATTCCTTATGGAAACTAGTGTCATGCACTAGGACTAACAAATGTATAATAAGAGTGTTTGGCTGAATTGACTGGGAATATCCTATAAAATATCCATACGCCAAGGACCTCGACATCCTTATGTTAAAGTACAGAAAAGAGAGGATATAAAATAACAATTATAGCTATTATGAATGATTCTGTTAAAAATGGTTTATATACATTATTTCATTTATTTCTCACAACACTTCTTCAAGTACTACTATGCTTATCCAATACTTGGAGAAATTGAGGTAAAGTTTAGTAAATGCCTTAAATGAGGTAAAGTTTAGTAAATGCCTTTAGTAAATGTGAGAAAAAAACAATGAAAACAATAAAACCAGGGAATAAATGATGAAGAAATGCAAAATACATGAATTAATAAATGAGAGAGGCTGGATAACATGGAAGAAAGGGAATCACAAATGCTATATGCTTGAAATCTTATCACACGAAGTTTCTGGCTGACAGTTCAAGGTCATTAGGTCTAAAAAGTGAATGAAGCAGAAAATCTATTCAAAACGCTGAAATCATAGTCAAGAAAAAAATGTACTACTAGTACGGCATCTTAGGCCAACTTCACTGGGAAATAAACTGTAAGGAACATATTTGCAAGCAGGCCAGATACGTAGAGTGCTCTTACTACAGTACATATAAGAGGATAAGTGGGGCAAATTTGGAGAAGGTGAGACATTGAACTGTGACTCAACATCAGATACACTGGCCAATCCTAGCAGGAACTCTGGAGATGATGGTACCTTAGAATTTGTGAGTATTGAAATTGGAGGACTAGGCTACTGTACCCTGCACTAGCAGTCAATATTTTAAGGTTAGCTGGTTAGGGGTTGTAACCTTCCCCACATAAGTGCTCAACTAAGAGCTATCAGAAACTAACAGTCTGACTGGAAATGTGTCAAATTCCTAAAGAGAGTAGACTGTCAGACCACAGCATACACTATTATCCATCCTTTGCATTGCTCAAGTCCTCTTGCTTTGTACAGTAATTTTATCCCATCTGGGAAGAGCTCCTTAAGATTCTGGTTGTTTTGTTTGTTTGTTGTTTGTTTATCTGTTTTTCACCTGGGGAATCATACAGTAAGAAAGTTTGTGAGAAAAATATACCATTGGTCTTGAGGCTGCAACTGTTGTTCATCACTTTTCTCCTCATTTCTACCAACCATTCTAAATTCCCCTTATTTTTAGCTAGAGCTTTGCAGGTCTAGGCTGCTTACCTAGTGGGGTGATCTACATCCTTCTACCTAAAGAGTCTGATTCTCTGGTTAACATGGGTGATCTAGAGGCTAAGGGGGGTGGTACCAATAAAATATCATGATCCCTTGCCCTGTTTCCATATTGAGCCAGTTCTCAGACTCAGTAAACTTTGACTGAGGGAAAAAGAAGCTCTGAAACAACAATGTAAACTTCTATTGGTAATGAATCTCTTAATTCTTTTCTAAAGAGATGTACAGCCATTGCTTGGGTAGCTATACACTGGGTAAAAAAGAATATCATATGTGTTGAGAAAAGTAATAACACAAAACAGTTGATCCAATAAGCCCGGGAAATTAATAGCAATATATTTTGTTAATAGCATATGGGAAAAAAATGTATGACAGCATTAAACCAAGATATGGGAGAGAGAAATTGGGAACATACTGTTGTAAAGTCCTTTTCCTATACATGAAGAAGTGTATTGCTGTTTGAAGGTAGACTCTGGTTAATTAAAACTATATTGTAAATCCTAAAGCAACTGCAAAAAATAAAGAAAACAATATTTTAAAAAGAGGTATGTATAAATAAGTCAACATGGAGGTAAACAGGATTATACTATATGATCAATTAATCCAAAAGAAGACAGATAAAGAGGGGGGAAAAAAAAAAGAACAGATGCAACAAATAGAAGACAGCTGGCATGATGTTACATTTTAATCCAAGCATAGCAACAATCATAAAATATAAATGTTCTGAACAAGCCAATTAAAAGAGATTGTCAGATTGAGGAAAAAAATAAGACCTAATTCTGCTCTAACTACAGAAATGTCACTTCAAATACAATAACATATGTTAAGAGTAAAAGGGTGGACCACTAACTAAAAGACAGAGTAGATGTCACAGTAGTTATCAGAAAATGAATATCATCAGGATAAAAACCGGCATTACATAATAAAGGAGTTAATTCTCCAAGAAGATGTAACAATTCTAAATACATGTGCACTTAAAGAGCGTTTAAATATAGTTAGTAAAAGTGTTTTTAAAATTTAAAGTAATAGATAAGTCCACAATTATAACTCTAGACTTTAACTCTCCTTTTAATAAAATAGAGAACACATCTACAAAAATTTAGTAAGGATATAGATCTCAAAAAATCAATCAACTTGACCAAATTGCCATAATGTACGGCATCCAACATCAGGAGAGTGCATGTTTTTATCAATTGCACATGGAACATTCACCAACATAGACCATAGACCAAGCATTACTAAACTTAACATAATTCACATCAATACATTTTGTTATTTGGCTTTGAGAGTATTGCAATTTATTTCATTGTTGTTTATTTAATTTATTTTCTATTACTTTCCCTTCTGTTATGAATTATAGAAGTCTTAAGTAGAAATATGTAAAACAAAACAATCAAATAAAAAAATATAGATAGAAAATATAGGAAATTATTAGTTATTCTGGGAAATTGCTTTGTCATAATCATGAAAAGTAAAAATAACTGTCAATTACTGAACATTTATTCTGAGTTATAGTTTGTACCACAAAGTCATACCTAAATGATGAATTATCATGGTTCAGCTATGATAATCCACCACAGAAATCAAGGTTTATCTAGACTGTGTCTTATAGTTATTAAACTGTGCCATGTTATCTTTCTTTTGACTGTTTAAATGAGGTCCCACCAATGCATTTTTCTCTTAAAATTTCTTGACACAAAAATGACTGGAAAATTTTCAGAAAAACGCAAAAAAATCAAGAGTTAGTAGCCTTACTCAATCAAACATATAAAAATACATATTCTTCCAGATTTACTCATATTCATCCTAAATCATAATTTAACCAACATCTTAAATCCCTTTTTGGAAGAAGTGGTATATAAAGTCAATAAAATGTTTAGTATCCATGATCTATATTCCTCTATTAGAATAATTATTGGAGTAATATCAAAATTCCACACCAAATTATCTGTGACACTAAGTGTACTCTACAACATGTGCACATTTAGGAACTAAGTAAATCTAGTGCCTTGGATAAAGGAAACAACATACATTGTAGCTTATAAATATGTATTTAATTTAATCCCTGACAGGACAAATAAATCATGTATAATAAATGAAATCTATTTAAGAATAAAACTTATTTGTAAATTAAACTAGTTGTCAGTATTAAGAAGAATAACAGTTTTGATTTTAGCAAAGAGTTTTATAATGTGTCATATAACTTTTGTACAATATAAATTCATATGCTTGAATTCATGAATACAATATAAACCCATATCAGAACTATAGTAATGGATTGTCAAATAACAGACCATAGGAGAATGTTTATGGTAAACATAAACATCAACTTCCTGATGGAAGACTCAGATAACTTTGTTATTAATGATCTGAAAGAGCAAACAGATTTTTTATAAGATTTTCATAAAATTTATAAAATGGGGAGAGTTAATGGAAGTTTGCATAATATATTAAAAAGTGAAGAAGTCAAAGAGCTACATTTTATAGTGATAAAGGGATAATTAGTTGAAGTGAAACATATACAAACTAAAGATTATGAGGAATAATAATCAGGCATGCTATCAGTGGGTTGGGTTATTTAGAAAAAAAAATTATTAATGTCTATGAAGGATGGTGCTGAATGGCAAAAGAAATGAGTGAACATTGTTCTGCGGCATCAGAAAATGTCAGGATATGTGTGCCACGATTTTCAGAGTTTGTCATTATAGAATGCATGTATATTTCTTTTCAAGTGCCACCGTTGAAAATTAAATCACATATTTGTAAAAATATGAGCCTTAGAATCATAAAATGTAAAGAGCGTTAAACAGCTTTAAGAGAATAGCATAGCACAGAACCTTGGAGGAAAATGATGTATCAATAAAATCTTAAAGTATTAATAATTTTACCTGAGAAAAATGTTCACAGTAACATTATTGTGTTTAAATAGTATGCATTTTAATATTTGATTTAAATATTTTTACCAGAATATCATAAAATACGTGCAGATTGTCTTTCATTTATAACGTACTTGAATACTAAACATAATTTTGAAGTACCTAACACATTCATTTTTTACTGATTGACTTGAAAACAATTAAGGTAGACTGAAAGAATCCTGAAGGTGAGAAAATGCAAATGAGCTAAGAATCCCGAAAGATGTGGCTTTCTTAAATTCTTTTATTTTATTCATTGTATTGTGTTCTTATTAGAAAGAATAAATACATAGTTTTTGTCCCAATGTGATCCATTCCTCAAAACTTACTGATTCAGAGATAGCTGATCTCTTAATCTGACATTTAGGTTATCTCTCCCACACTTAGTTTATTAGTACAGTCGGCCCTCCGTATCACGGATTCTAAATCTGCGGATATGGAGAGTGTACTGCACTAGCCATTTCACAGAAGGAACTTGAGTGTTTGAGGATATTGGTGTCTTCATGTCGGGGGAGAGGGGGCCTTGGGAAGGGGTCCTGGAACCAATCTCCTGCTGATACTCAGGGACATCTGTGGTTGCAAGCATAGTAGAGCAGAGTCAATGACTCAAAGAAACAGCTAATCCCGATGTGGCTGTGATTTTTGTTAGAATATTAGGGAATAACTGCTTTTTGTCCCTTCACTCAGACACAAAGAAGTTAGTATGAATTCAATATTACTTTACTTTAGTCTTTACTTTTAAAATTCAGAAATATTGTCAAATAAATAGAAAATGTCTGACCATACATCTAGTTACTCCACTTCCAGATCCATGACCTTATTCTCTGTATATTACCTTTGCTAGGAATATCCTTAATTGTTTTCCATGAAAAATTTTAATTTATATCAATAATAAGTTTGAACTAATAGTTTAATTGAGGATTGTGAAAATAAAATCATTTTTGACACATAGCTCATATCAAAATAACTATTTCAATGAATACTTGGTATAGAACATTTAGCGTATTTATTAAGTTGTGAAAATAAATATTGAATGTGAAATTAATAGTAAAAGTTGATCAAATTACCACATCTATACCTTACTTTTTGCTCTGTATATTATAGACAATTTTTTTACCCTCTGAATATGGAAAGGTTTTCCAAGGTCAATTTTTGAGGAGATATGATCAAGATAAAAGGAAGGTGAATTCAGTTTGGTCACGAATGCAAGGACATCTTATTTTCAGAGCTAAATAGAAGTGAACTGTCCTAAGTGTGAAAAGCTATTTCTCAACTAAAATAGGAAAAGATCGGATCAGACCACCTGTGACCATTAGCCACATCTAGCACAAATAGCCCTGGTGAGAGAACAAAATCAGTTCATTTTCTGCTTGAGAACAGGTGTATTTGCCAGGGGGTTGTTGTTTCTCTCCCTGTCACTGACATAGAGAAATAATAAGCCAGCTTCATCTCAGTGCCTAAGTCATTCCTGGAGAGCTCAGATAGATAATGCAGGAGAGAATGTTACCTTCTTCTGATCCATAAACTTCTATTCAAGGCATCGTTACTATAAAAGAATTTTTTAAATAAATAGAATATCTATGAAATATGTATATTTTCAATTGTAAGTTTGTGTGTTTATATATAGCGTATGCATATATATAGATATATGTATATGTGTATATATGTCTGTATTTATTCTCAGGTATATTAAATTAAATAAAGAATTTATGGGCATAATTTACAAATACATGATGCTACTATTTATCTATTTACAATTATACTTGACTGAATAGATAGCCTAAGTATATAAAATATCCTAAGTATATTTTATATAAAATATACTTAGGATATTACAAAATTTATAAAATAAGGTAATTGAGGTATTTTTAAGCACATGAAATACATGGCAGCTTTAACATTGTTTAATAGCAAATACAATCATAGTTTTAAAAATACAGGTTTAACAAAACTTTCTGCATTTTTTCTGAGCATTCAAATTTAGAAGGGAATTTCTTGATCTTTGTGTGATCTTTGGGAAGTAATTTCACTTTTTTGAGTATGATTTCCCTCATGTCTAAAATTGCCTTGTTGAAATATTTGTCTTCTCTGATTGCTTCTTAATATAGGTCTCTAATTCTATGATTTGATTAACTATCTAAGCAGAACAAATGTATCGATTTTGACACTTTGATATTCCTTGTTTAAAATTCTAACTTTCTTTTTTTTTTCCCCCTCACCCATTTATCCTACTCCCCACCCCCTGCCTATGGCAACCACACATCTGTTTTCCTATCTGTGAACTTGGTTTCTTTGTTTGGTTTTGTTGTTGTTTTTAGATTCCATATATAAGAGAGATCATATGGTATTTGTCTTTCTCTGACATTTCACTTAGCATAATGCCCTCAAGGCCCATTTATGTTGTTGTAAATGACAAGATTGTATTCTTTTTAATGGCTAGAAATATTCAATTGTAATATATAAATATATATATATATATATATATATATATATATATATATATTCAATCAAAATTTCTTCATCCATTCATCCCTTGATGGACATTTAGGTTGTTTCCATATCCTAACTGATGTAAATAATGCTGCAATGAATGTGGGTGTGCATATGTCTTTTTGAGTTAGTTTTCTTTTTCTTGGATTAACCCTTAGAAGTAAAATTAGTGGATTATGGGGGGACCTTGAAGATGGCGGAAGAGTAAGACGTGGAGATCGCCTTCCTCCCCACGGATACACCAGAAATACATCCACACGTGGAACAACTCCTACAGAACTCCTACTGAAGGCTGGCAGAAGACCTCAGACCTCCCAAAAGGCAAGAAACTCCCAACGTACCTGGGTAGGGCAAAAGAAAAAACAGAGACAAAAGAATAAGGACGGCACCTGCACCAGTGGGAGGGAGCTGTGAAGGAGGAAAAGTTTCCACACACTAGGAAGCCCCTCCGCGGGCGTGGACTGCGGGAGGCAGAGGGGGGAGTTTCGGGACCGCGGAGTAGTGCACAGCGACGGGTGCGGAGGGCAAAGCGGGGAGATTCCTGCACAGACGATCGGTGCCGACCGGCACTCACCAACCCGAGAGGCTTGTCTGCTCACCCGCCTGGGCGGGCGGGGCTGCGAGCTGAGGCTCGGGTTTTGGTTTTGGACGGAGCTCAGGGAGAGGACTGGGGTTGGCGGCTTGAACATAGCCTGAAGGGGTTAGTGCACCACGACTAGCCGGGAGGGAGTTCGGGGAAAAACCTGCACCTGCCCAAGAGGCAGGAGACTTTTTCTTCCCTCTTTGTTTCCTGGCGCGCGAGGAGAGGGGTTTAAGAGCGCTGCTTAAAGGATCTCCAGAGATGGGCGCGAGCCGCGGCTAAAAGCGCGAACCCCAGAGACGGGCGCGAGCCGCGGCTGAGGGCGCGAGCCCCCGAGACGGGCGCGAGCCGCGGCTGAAAGTGCAAACCCCAGAGACGGGCGCGAGCCGCAGCTGAGGGCGCGAGCCCCCGAGACGGGCGCGAGCCGCGGCTGAAAGCGCAAACACCAGAGACGGGCGCGAGCCGCGGCTAAAACCGCGGACCCCAGAGACGGGCGGGAGACGCTAAGGCTGCTGCTGCCGCCACCAAGGGGCCTGTGTGCGAGCACAGGTCACTCTCCACACCCTTCTTCCGCGGAGCCTGTGCAGCCCGCCACTGCCAGGTTCCCGGGATCCAGGGACAACTTCCCCAGGACAGCGCACGGCGGGCCTCAGGCTGGTGCAACGTCACGCCGGCCTCTGCTGCAACGTCACGCTGCCTCTGCCGCCGCAGGCCGGCCCCGCACGCAGTGCCCCTCCTTCCCCCATCCCCCAACCCCCGTCCTGAGTGAGCCGGAGGCCCCGAATCAGCGGCTCCTTTAACCCCGTCCTGTCTGAGCGAAAAAACAGACGCCCTCCAGCGACCTACACGCAGAGGCAGGGCCAAATCCAAAGCTGAGCTCCTGTGAGCTGTGAAAACAAAGAAGAGAAAGGGAAATCTCTCCCAGCAGCCACAGAAGCAGCGGATTAAAGCTCCACAATCAACTTGATATACCCTGCATCTGTGGAATACCTGAATAGACAAGGAATGATCCCAAATTGAAGAGGTGGAATTTAGGAGCGAAATCTATGATTTTTTTCCCTTTTCCTCTTTTTGTGAAGGTGTACGTGTATGCTCCTGTGTGACATCTAGTCTGTATACTCTAGCTTCCACCATTTGTCCTAGGGCTCTATCCGTCCATGACTTTTTTTTAAAAATTCTTTTTCTTAATAATTAAGTTTAATTGTAATAACTTTATTATACTTTACCTTCGTTCTTTCTTTCTTTCCTTCCTTCCCTCCCTCCTTTAGACAACGAATCACCCCAAATTGAGGAGGTGGTCTCAGGGAGCAGGATTTATGATTTTTCCCCCTTTACCTCTTTTTGTGAAGGTGTATGTGTATGCTTCTGTGTAAGATTTTCTCTGTATAGCTTTGCTTCCAACATTTGTCCTAAGGTTTTTTCCGTCCCTTTTTTTTTTTTCTAAATATTTTTAAATTCAATAACTATATTATACTTTATTTTATTTTTACTGTATCATCTTTCTTTCTGTCTTTTTTTCCTTCTTTCCCTCCTTCCTTCCTTCCTCCCTCCCTCCCTCCCTCCCTCCCTCCTTTCTTTCCTTCTTTGCTTCTTTCTTCCTTCCTTCCTTTCCTCCTTTCCTTCTTTCTTTCCTCATACTTCTACTAATTCTCTCTACTTTTTCTCCCTTTTATTCTGAGCCGTGTGGATGAAAGGCTCTTGGTGCTCCAGCCAGGAGTCAGGGCTCTGCCTCTGAGGTAGGAGAGCCAACTTCAGGTCACTGGTCAACAAGAGACCTCCCAGCTCCACATAATATTAAACGGTGGAAATCTCCCAGAGACCTCCATCTTAACACCAGCACCCAGCTTCACTCAACGACCAGCAAGCCACAGTGCTGGACAACCTATGCCAAACAACTAGCAAAACAGGAACACAACCCCACCCATTAGCAGAGAGGCTGCCTAAAATCATAATAAGGCCACAGACACCCCAAAACACACCACCAGACGTGAACCTGCCCACTAGAGAGACAAGATCCAGCCTCATCCAGCACAACACAGGCACTAGTCCCCTCCACCAGGAAGCCTACACAACCCACTGAAACAACCTTAGCCACTGGAGACAGACATCAAAAACAACGGGAACTACGAACCTGCAGCCTGCAAAAAGGAGACCCCAAACACAGTAAGATAAGCAAAATGAGAAGACAGAAAAACACACAGCAGATGAAGGAGCAAGATAAAAACCCACCAGACCTAACAAATGAAGAGGAAATAGGCAATCTACCTGAAAAAGAATTCAGAATAATGATAGTAAGGATGATCCGAAATCTTGGAAGTAGAATGGACAAAATGCAAGAAACAGTTAACAAGGACCTACAAGAACTAAAGATGAAACAAGCAACGATGAACAATGCAATAAATGAAATTAAAATCACTCTAGATAGGATCAATAGCAGAATAACTGAGGCAGAAGAACGGATAAGTGACCTGGAAGATAAAGTAGTGGAAATAACTACTGCAGAGCAGAATAAAGAAAAAAGAATGAAAAGAACTGAGGACAGTCTCAGAGACCTCTGGGACAACATGAAACGCACCAACATTCGAATTATAGGGGTTCCAGAAGAAGAAGAAAGAAAGAAAGGGACTGAGAAAATATTTGAAGAGATTATAGTTGAAAACTTCCCTAATATGGGAAAGGAAATAGTTAATCAAGTCCAGGAAGCACAGAGGGTCCCATACAGGATAGATACAAGGAGAAACACGCCAAGACACATATTAATCAAACTGTCAAAAATTAAATACAAAGAAAGCATATTAAAAGCAGCAAGGGAAAAACAACAAATAACACACAAGGGAATCCCCATAAGGTTAACAGCGGATCTCTCAGCAGAAACCCTACAAGCCAGAAGGGAGTGGCAGGACATACTGAAAGTGATGAAGGAGAATAGCCTGAAACCAAGACTACTCTACCCAGCAAGGATCTCATTCACATTTGATGGAGAAATTAAAACCTTTACAGACAAGCAAAAGCTGAGAGAGTTCAGCACCACCAAACCAGCTTTACAACAAATGCTAAAGGAACTTCTCTAGACACGAAACACAAGAGAAGGAAATGACCTATAGTAGCGAACCCAAAACAATATATAAAATGGAAATAGGAACATACATATCAATAATTACCTTAAATGTAAATGGACTAAATGCTCCCACCAAAAGACACAGATTGGCTGAATGGATACAAAAACAAGACCCTTATATATGCTGTCTACAAGAGACCCACTTCAGAACTAGAGACACATACAGACTGAAAGTAAGGGGATGGAAAAAGATATTCCATGCAAATGGAAACCAAAAGAAAGCTGGAGTAGCAATTCTCATATCAGACAAAATAGACTTTAAAATAAGGACTATTAAAAGGGACAAAGAAGGACACTACATAATGATCAAGGGATCGATCCAAGAAGAAGATATAACAATTGTAAATATTTATGCACCCAACATAGGAGCACCTCAATACATAAGGCAAATACTAACAACCATAAAAGGGGAGATCAACAGTAACACATTCATAGTAGGGGACTTTAACACCCCACTTTCACCCATGGACAGATCATCCAAAATGAAAATAAATAAGGAAACAGAAGCTTTAAATGATACATTAAACAAGATGGACTTAATTGATATTTATAGGACACTCCATCCAAAAACAACAGAATACACATTTTTCTCAAGTGCTCATGGAACATTCTCCAGGATAGATCATATCTTGGGTCACAAATCAAGCCTTGGTAAATTTAAGAAAACTGAAATTGTATCAAGTATCTTTTCCGACCACAACACCATGAGACTAGATATCAATTACAGGAAAAGATCTGTAAAAAATACAAACACATGGAGGCTAAACAATACACTACTTAATAATGAAGTGATCACTGAAGAAATCAAAGAGGAAATAAAAAAATACCTAGAAACAAATGACAATGGAGACACAACGACCCAAAACCTATGGGATGCAGCAAAAGCAGTTCTAAGGGGGAAGTTTATAGCAATACAAGCCCACCTTAAGAAGCAGGAAACATCTCGAATAAACAACCTAACCTTGCACCTCAAGCAATTAGAGAAAGAACAAAAAAACCCCAAAGCTAGCAGAAGGAAAGAAATCATAAAAATCAGATCAGAAATAAATGAAAAAGAAATGAAGGAAACAATAGCAAAGATCAATAAAACTAAAAGCTGGTTCTTTGAGAAGATAAACAAAATAGATGAACCACTAGCCAGACTCATCAAGAGAAAAAGGGAGAAGACTCAAATCAATAGAATTAGAAATGAAAAAGGAGAAGTAACAACTGACACTGCAGAAATAAAAAAAATCATGAGAGATTACTACAAGCAACTCTATGCCAATAAAATGGACAATCTGGAAGAAATGGACAAATTCTTAGAAATGCACAACCTGCCAAGACTGAATCAGGAAGAAATAGAAAATATGAACAGACCAATCACAAGCACTGAAATTGAAACTGTGATTAAAACTCTTCCAACAAACAAAAGCCCAGGACCAGATGGCTTCACAGGTGAATTCTATCAAACGTTTAGAGAAGAGCTAACACCTATCCTTCTCAAACTCTTCCAAAATATAGCAGAGGGAGGAACACTCCCAAATTCCTTCTACGAAGCCACCATCACCTTGATACCAAAACCAGACAAGGATGTCACAAAGAAAGAAAACTACAGGCCAATATCACTGATGAACATAGATGCAAAAATCCTCAACAAAATACTAGCAAACAGAATCCAACAGCACATTAAAAGGATCATACACCATGATCAAGTGGGGTTTATTCCAGGAATGCAAGGATTCTTCAATATACGCAAATCTATCAATGTGATAAACTATATTAACAAATTGAAGGAGAAAAACCATATGATCATCTCAATAGATGCAGAGAAAGCTTTCGACAAAATTCAACACCCATTTATGATAAAAACCCTCCAGAAAGTAGGCATAGAGGGAACTTTCCTAAACATAATAAAAGCCATATATGACAAGCCCACAGCAAACACCATCCTCAATGGTGAAAACCTGAAAGCATTTCCACTAAAATCAGGAACAAGACAAGGTTGCCCACTCTCACCACTCTTATTCAACATAGTTTTGGAAGTTTTAGCCACAGCAATCAGAGAAGAAAAGGAAATAAAAGGAATCCAAATCGGAAAAGAAGAAGTAAAGCTGTCACTGTTTGCAGATGACATGATACTATACATAGAGAATCCTAAAGATGCTACCAGAAAACTACTAGAGCTAATCAATGAATTTGGTAAAGTAGCAGGATACAAAATTAATGCACAGAAATCTCTGGCATTCCTATATACTAATGATGAAAAATCTGAAAGTGAAATCAAGAAAACACTCCCATTTACCATTGCAACAAAAAGAATAAAATATCTAGGAATAAACCTACCTAAGGATACGAAAGACCTGTATGCAGAAAATTATAAGACACTGATGAAAGAAATTAAAGATGATACAAATAGATGGAGAGATATACCATGTTCTTGGATGGGAAGAATCAACATTGTGAAAATGACTCTACTACCCAAAGCAATCTACAGATTCAATGCAATCCCTATCAAACTACCACTGGCATTTTTCACAGAACTAGAACAAAAAATTTCGCAATTTGTATGGAAACACAAAAGATCCCGAATAGCCAAAGCAATCTTTAGAACGCAAAAAGGAGCTGGAGGAATAAGGCTCCCTGACTTCAGACTATATTACAAAGCAACAGTAATCAAGACAGTATGGTACTGGCACAAAAACAGAAAGATAGATCAGTGGAACAGGATAGAAAGCCCAGAGATAAACCCACGCACATATGGACACCTTATCTTTGATAAAGGAGGCAGGAATGTACAGTGGAGAAAGGACAGCCTCTTCAATAAATGGTGCTGGGAAAACTGGACAGGTACATGTAAAAGTATGAGATTAGATCACTCCCTAACACCATACACAAAAATAAGCTCAAAATGGATTAAAGACCTAAATGTAAGGCCAGAAACTATCAAACTCTTAGAAGAAAACATAGGAAGAACACTCTATGACATAAATCACAGCAAGATCCTTTCTGACCCACCTCCTAGAGTAATGGAAATAAAAACAAAAATAAACAAATGGGACCTAATGAAACTTCAAAGCTTTTGCACAGCAAAGGAAACCATAAACAAGACCAAAAGACAACCCTCAGAATGGGAGAAAACATTTGCAAATGAAGCAACAGACAAAGGATTAATCTCCAAAATTTACAAGCAGCTCATGCAGCTCAATAACAAAAAAACAAACAACCCCATCCAAAAATGGGCAGAAGACCTAAATAGACATTTCTCCAAAGAAGATATACAGAATGCCAACAAACACATGAAAGAATGCTCAACATCATTAATCATTAGAGAAATGCAAATCAAAACTACAAAGAGATATCATCTCACACCAGTCAGAATGGCCATCATCAAAAAATCAAGAAACAATAAATGCTGGAGAGGGTGTGGAGAAAAGGGGACACTCTTGCACTGCTGGTGGGAATGTGAATTGGTTCAGCCACTGTGGAGAACAGTATGGAGGTTCCTTAAAAAACTACAAATAGAATTACCATATGACCCAGCAATCCCACTACTTGGCATATACCCTGAGAAAACCAAAATTCAAAGAGAGTCATGTACCAAAATGTTCATTGCAGCTCTATTTACAATAGCCAGGACATGGAAACAACCTAAGCGCCCATCATCGGATGAATGGATAAAGAAGATGTGGCACATATACACAATGGAATATTACTCAGCCTTAAAAAGAAATGAAATTGAGCTATTTGTAATGAGATGGATAGACCTAGAATCTGTCATACAGAGTGAAGTAAGTCAGAAAGAAAAAGACAAATACCGTATGCTAACACATATATATGGAATTTAAGGGAAAAAAATGTCATGAAGAACCTAGGGGTAAGATAGGAATAAAGACGCAGACCTACTGGAGAACGGACTTAAGGATATGGGGAGGGGGAAGGGTGAGTTTTGACAGGGCGAGAGAGAGTCATGGACATATACACACTAACAAACGTAGTAAGGTAGATAGCTGGGGGGAAGCAGCCGCAAGGCACAGGGATATTAGCTCGGTGCTTTGTGACAGCCTGGAAGGGTGGGATGGGGAGAGTGGGAGGGAGGGAGACGCAAGAGGGAAGACATATGGGAACATATGTATATGTATAGCTGATTCACTTTGTTGTAAAGCAGAAACTAACACACCATTGTAAAGCAATTATACCCCAATAAAGATGTTAAAAAAAAAAAAAATTAGTGGATTATAAAATAATTCTGTTTTCAATTTTTGAGGAATTTCCACACTTTTCCATAGTGACGCACTAATTTACATTCACACCAATAGTGTATGAAGGTTCCGTATTCTCCACATCCTTGTCAACATGTTATTTCTTGCCTTTTTGATAATAGCTATTCCAACAGGTGTGAGGTGATATCTTATTGTGGTTTTATTTGCATTCCCCTGATGATTAATGATGCTGAACATCTTTTCTTGTACTTGTTTGCCATCTGTAGGTCTTCTTTGAGAAAAAAAGTCTATTCAGCTATTCTGTCCAATTTCTAATCAGATTGCTTTTCTGTTATTGAGTTGTATGAGTTCTTTATATATTTTTTGTTTATTAAACCCTTATGAGATATGTGATCTACAAATATTTTCTTCCATCAATAGGTTGCTTTTTCACCTTGTTGATGGTTTCATTTGCTGTGCAGAAACTTTTTAGTTTGATGTAGTCCCACTTGCTTATATTTGCTTCTGTTGCTTTTTTTTGGTGTCTTTATTTATTTAAGATTTATTGAACAACTATCATGTGTCATTGTCTATGATAAGCAGGAAACAAAATTACACCAAACCAAATTTATCAACATGGAGTATCAAATTAAATTATTAAAATAATATTTTGTGAAAAGGTCTTAAATATCACTTAAGGCAATATTTATTGTAATAAAAATGAGTAATCTGAGTCAAAAAGATGCTAAGTAACTGATTAAATTGTATCTAGTTCTTAGTGAAAATTGAACTCTCTCATATTTCCTGTTTTTGGTTTTACTATTGTATTTTGTTTCAATAACACATATATACTTACTTAATAATGCATATATCATATACTCACTTAATAGAAGTTTAAAAAAACAGAAAAAAGTCAAGAAAATCATAGTCTCACTGCACTGCTAGTGTTTTGGTACATTTATAACATCTTTTATCTATGCACTTTACATATTGTTTTTAGTTCTTTATTTAGCATTATATCATAAGTATTTTTCAAGTTTATGTTTTTCAAAATCATAATTTAAATGCTTTTATAATAACACATTATAAGATACAATATAATTTTGGCATACTCAATTTCAGAAGTTAATTCTCATTTCTTTAGTAGAGGAGTATAAATATTAATTTTACTCATTAATACACATACATGTATAATTCAAGTTTGTGCTTGAAAAAGTAATTTTTACATGCTTAATCATTATATATAATGTGATTAGAATATTTATGAATAGTTTTTTGTCCTCATTACTCATTCTTTCCTACTAATATATTCCATGTAGTAAGAGTCTCCTTTAAATTCAAGTGTCTGTAAAACTACCTCCCAAAAGCAACAAAATTGTGCCTAGACAATTTGCAGTTTTCTTCTCAAATCATAAACCCTGACAGTTTCTCTAATCTACACTTCTTACTGAATTATTTTTACACAAATTGTTTTTACACAAATGCAAGATATTATTTACATGTATTTCTTCAAATGTCTTCAGTGGTTCTCCATGTATTAAAGTAAGAAATATAAATCTTCTGACTGATATTCAGAATGCTTTTTAACCTATTCAGGTTTACTTTTCCTAATATATCTTCATGCCTTTTCCCGACAAGAAAATTATATGCACACATCACAAAGAATCACATGACTTTTAAAAATTGCATATCTACGTCCTTGATATTCTTGTGCTAACTAAAATCCCACCTTCCTGCCCAAATTTTGGTTGTCCGTTGCCAACAATTCACCAGGGAAAGTGGCCTTTATCAGAATTTCTATAGCATTCGTTGACACAACTACACATTTAGTGGCTATGGACATAAAAATTCCTTAGTGTTTTTGTAAAATTTTAGTTATATTTCTTATATACTAACCCATATCAAGTTCATTGGAAATGAAGGTTTTATAAGCCCTTCTTTCTTAGTCACAATTGCGTATAGTTCTTCATAACATACAGTGGCTGTTTGAATATAACTTTATTTTGCCTTTGTTCTAAATTATGTATCTTGAATATTTCCCATAACATTTATTTACCAGGTGAATGGATCCATCTGAAATAAACTGAGATAAAAGAAAGCTTTACTTACTGTTACTATTATTTCTTAGACTCACAGACCAAAAAAACAAGAACTTATGGTCACCAAAGAGGAAAGGGGTGGGTAGGAATAAATTAGGAGTTTAGGATTAACAAACACACACTACTCAACATAAATAGATAAACAACAAAAACCTACTGCATGGCACAGGAAACTCTATCCAATATATGTGATAACATATAATGGGAAAGAATCTGAAAAAGAATAGATACATATGTGTAACTGAATCACTTTGCTCTATATCTGAAACAAACGAGACATTGTTAATCAACTGTATTTTAATAAAAAGCTGTTTGTTTTGAAAATGAAGTACGATTATTTCTGTCTAAATGTAATTAACAAGAGTCAAATTAAACATTAAGTAAAATGGGATTGGAGGAGAACATATGTATCAATTTTGTTGACTGGAATGGTCAGTCAGTCATAATAAAAATAGAAGTAACCACAAGCCATACTTGAATATACTTGTAAGTTGGTTTGGGGGAGTATAATCTTCAGTGAAAATAAGACAATCAGGAGGATTTAAACAAGTGAAACTTCTTATGAAAGTGACAAACAGTCAAATAGAAGTAAAGAGGGAGTCTCTGGCAACTTTTCATCTCCCACATTAAGAAAGTTTAGAGACTGACTTATAATGAAATGTGCATTTGCTTTATAAAATTTGGGGCACTTTATGTATGACAGAAAATGTCAAAGTCTCTTTCTAAAACAGTCTTCTAGATGCATCAGTATTTGCTATCTTCACTATGAAAATCACCAATCTGATGACCTGACCTTGAAATATATAGCAACACCCTTATTATTTTCCTCAATTAAGCTATAGTAGTTAAGGGTGACAAAGAAAGGTAACTGGCACATTTAAGTATTCATAAATGTTTGTGGAATGAAATAAATAAATATATTATTTAATTATGACTGGATTTATACCATAAGGCTGATATTTGTTTCCTAATGGACAACAACCAAATGTAATTTAGAGAATTAATCACTGAAACATTGAAATTACTTGATATTCTGTAGAAAAAAAATTTTTTACAAATGTGGCCAATAAATTAGCAGATCTTCTATCACTCCAGTTAGCCACTAATAACTCTAAAGTGGCTCTTCCTAACAAAATAATTATGTCTTTTAGATTTGAATAAAATATCATTTACAATCATCTTTTCTACAAAGTTAGGAATTTCAGAATGTGGCAAAAAATAGTTATAACTTATTTTTTGCTTTTATAAAATATCAACATTAGAAGCACTGAGATGTTGTAGTTGAGAGCCTAGCTTGTGATTTTCAAACAGCTGTGATTTTCTGAAAACTGCTTTTCAAAAATCAGGTTATTTAATTGATCCAATTTTACTGAAAAAAAATGTTATCTAGCTCAGATCTGGATTAACATTTACGCATCTTCTAATCTGTGGTGGGATGACCTCAGTACAAGTATCTGTTTGGCTGTCTTGGCTGAGTTCACATGCAACCATCTGTTTATGGAAGGATAACCTCTTCAAAATTGATCAGAACCTTTGATGAGACATTAAGAACACAGATTTTTTTTCAATATTGTACTTTCATACCATGTTACACTGAAAAACAATAAAGCGGAAGAATCTCCATGTTCTAAGGTGTATCAATCAGTCAGTGACACACTAGTTGAAACAGTCCAAATTCTTCCATAAAAAGTTGAACTTCAGTATAAATGAAGACCAAAATAAGTGGACCTGTTTAATCTGATATTCAGATTTTTAACAAATATCTCTGAAAACTCTATAACAAAAGTTGTAAGTAGTAACCTATTAGAAACAAAAAAAAAAAAACTTCTGATTATAAACTGGTACTGTCATTTAATTTACATTAAAGTGAATGGGGAAAACAATTTCAAGAACAATGAACCTAAAACTTTTTTAAAAATTGATTTTGCTTTGATTGAGAAACAGAAGGAAAATAACACCTACCAGTTTGTCAACATGATAATAAATTTGATGAATAAAAATTGCCTACAAGATGATGAGAATCATGAATATTTTAAATTTTTCATAGAATAGTAGAAAAACAGTAATCATATTTATAAAAACAAGACCACATATTATATCATAAAATGTAGCATTCTTGAGCTACTTGAAACCACCGTAGCCTGCTGTTGAGCTATTTCAGGTGTATTATCATTGAGGCTCTCAATATACTTAAAAAATGGAAACTCTTATGATGATTATTATCTCAGTCAATATAAGCTATGTGTTCAGTATAAGCACAAAATCTTAGTAGCTAATGCAGCCAAAGTATCTCTCTTTTTTTATTCTTTTTATTTTTATTACTTTAAAAATTTTTATTTATTTATTTATTTATTTGCAGTACTTGGGCCTCTCACTGTTGTGGATTCTCCCATTGTGTAGCACAGGTTCCTGACATGCAGGCTCAGCAGCCATGGCTCACGGGTCCAGCTGCTCCACGGCATGTGGGATCTTCCCGGACCAGGACACGAATCCGTGTTCCCTGCAATGGCAGGCGGACTCTCAACCACTGTGCCACCAAAGGAGCCCAGTATCCCTCTTTTTTTAATTGAGGGGCTTTAAGGTTTTGTTTGTGTTCATTTATTTATCTTTTTTGTACTTTTTCCCTTGCTCATACAAAATCTGCTGCAGGTTTTTCTGGGTTATTGCCAAGGGAATTGACTTCCATTTTGTGGCTTAAACATCTCAACACATGCTTCCATGATCACCACAAGAGAGAATAATCTTGCACTAGCAATTGAAAGCTTTGGCCATGAAGAGACACATGCCATCTCTGCCCCAAACCATTGGCCAAAATTAGTTGCATGACACTGTCTAACTAAAGGATAAGGGTAGGGAATATAATCCTGGGACTGGAAAGAAAAAAAAAAAAAACTAGATATATGTGAGCAAACATACATTTGTATATGTGCAGATGTAGATTGTCTACGCAAATAAATATATATGTATATACGCATATAATATGTATGTATGTATATAGTATTCTTTATTTTGAAGATTAAACATTAACGTGTGTGATGATGTTAGATGAGCTTGAGAAATGTTTTAATTTTGCCATCTTGCATCATTTGTTACCATTTTTCTTGAGTCAAAATTTAAAAAGAAATCAAACAATAGCAAATCCTAATTTCATTTTTATCAGAACATTTTCCCTCACACTATCTATTATTTTCACCTTTCAGGAAAATATAGTTTAGGGTACACATTTTAAAAAATAATTAGAATATTTTTGCCCATATTTCTTTTCTCTTATGGTAATTTAATTGTGGCGTCTGCAAAAAACAAATGGAATTACTTTAAATTTTGTTGGTTGAGATATCAGATTTATGGCTTCCTAGGTGCATGTCTTATACATGAGGCTTAGTTCTGGGCTTGAAACTTTAATTTATTTCATTGAATCTACTTCTGGATTTTTTTCACAAAGAAGAATCATGGTTTATATAACTTTTTATTTTCAGAAAAATGAACTCCCAAAATAATATGTTTGTTTGTTTTTCAGATTACTCTGGGCAAGATATTTGAGATAAAATGGATCCATAGAAAAGACTAGAAACAACCAAAAGATTCAGGGAGTACAAAATGAATAGGTATATTCATAAATGCATAACTTCCATAGTAGTTCTATTTCAGATAAATCAGAAAACAAATGTTAACTGCCTCTACACCTTTGTTTTTTTTTTTTTTTTTTTTGGTGGTACGTGGGCCTCTCACTGTTGTGGCCTCTCCCATTAGGGAGCACAGGCTCTGGATGCACAGGCTCAGCAGCCATGGCTCATGGGACCAGCAGCTCCGTGGCATGTAGGATCTTCCTGTACCTGGGCATAAACCCGTTTCCCCTGCATGGCAGGTGGACTCTCAACCACTGTGCCACCAGGGAAACCCTACAGCCTTGATTTTATGGACAAGAATGGGTCCAGCTAGGTTTTGGTGACCACCAGCATCTAATTTCAAAGTCTTCTTAGTGCAGTAAATGAAAATAAAGAGAATGCAGTCTAAATTCTCTAGCTTAACAGGCTTGAGATTTTTATTCAAAAGTAAACATTGTCTAATTTTTATGTTCCCACATACAAATGTTTACCTAAGTAACTTCAGCATAGTGTATCTTTGTTTAAGAATTTGGTGGAGGAGAGAGGGAATATGGCGGAAGAGTAAGACGTGGAGATCACCTTCCTCCCCACAGATACATCAGAAATACATCTACACATGGAACAACTCCTACAGAACACCTACTGAACGCTGGCAGAAGACCTCAGACCTCCCAAAAGGCAAGAAACTCCCCACGTACCTGAGTAGGGCAAAAGAAAAAAGAATAAACAGAGACCAAAGAATAGGGACAGGACCTGCACCAGTGGGAGGGAGCTGTGAAGGAGGAAAGGTTTCCACACACTAGAAACCCCTTCACATATGGAGACTGTGGGTGGCAGAGGGGGGAAGTTTCAGAGCCGCGGAGGAGAGTGCAGCAACAAGGGAGCAGAGGGCAAAGCGGAGAGATTTCCACAAAGAGGATCGGTGCCAATCAGTACTCACCAGCCCTAGAGGCTTGTCTGCTCACCCACCGGGGCAGGTGGGGCTGGGAGCTGAGGCTCAGCCTTCAGTGGAGCTCAGGGAGAGGACTGGGGTTGGCGGCGTGAACACAGCCTGCAGTGGTTTAGTGCACCACAGCTAGCTGGGAGGGAGTCTGAGAAAAAGTCTGGACCTGCCGAAGAGGCAAGAGACATTTTCTTTCCTCTGTGTTTCCTGGGGCACAAGGAGAGGAGATTAAGAGCACTGCTTAACGGAGCTCCAGACACGGGCATGAGCTGCGGCTAACAGCAGACCTCAGAGATGGGCATGAGACGCTAAGGCTGCTGCTGCTGCCACCAAGAAGCCTGTGTGCAGGCACAGGTCACTACCCACACTTCCCTTCCTGGGAGCCTGTGCAGCCTGTCACTGCCGGGGTCCCAGATCAGGGACAACTTCCCCGGGAAAATACATGGCGCGCCTCAGGCTGGTTCAACTTCATGCCTGCCTCTGCCAGCAGCCTCAGGAGCAGTGGATTAAAGCTGCACAATAAACTTGATGTACCCTGCATCTGTGGAATACCTGAATAGACAACGAATCATCCCAAATTGAGGAGGTGGACTTTTTGAGAGTTAGATTTATTATTTTATCCCCTTATCCTCTTTTTATGAGAGTGTATGTGTATGCTTCTGTGTGAGATTTTGTCTGTATAGCTTTGCTTTCACCATATGTCTTGGGGTTCTATCTATCCGTTTTTTTCTTTGTTTGTCTTCTTGTGTTTTTTTAATTTTTAAAATATATTGTTTTTCTTAATAATTATTTTTTACTTTAATAACTATTTTATTTTACCTTAGTTTATGTTATTTTCTTTTATCCTCTTTCTTTCTACTTTGTCTCCATTTTATTCTGAGCCTTGTGGATGAAAGGCTCTTGGTGCTGCAGACAAGAGTCAGTGCTGTGCCTCTGAGGTGGGAGAGCCAACTTCAGGACACTGGTCCACAAAAGACCTCCCAGCTCTATGTAATATCAAATGGTAAAAATCTCCCATAGATCATCTCAACACCAAAACCCAGCTTCACTCAACGACCAGCAAGCTACAGTGCTGGACACCCTATGCCAAACAACTAGCAAGACAGGAACACACCCACACCCATTAGTAGAGAGGCTGCGTAAAATCATAATGAGGCCACAGACACCCCAAAACACAACACCACACGTGAACCTGTCCATCAGAAAGACAAGATCCAGCCTCATCCACCAGAACACAGGCACTTGTCCCTTCCACCAGGAAACCTTCAAAACCCACTGAACCAACTTTAACCACTGGGGACAGACACGAAAAACAATGGGAACTACAAACCAGCAGCCTGCAAAAAGGAGACCCCAAACACAGTAAGATAAACAAAATGAGAAGACAGAAAAACACACTGCAGAAGAAGGAGCAAGATAAAAACCCACCAGACCTAACAAATGAAGAGGAAATAGGCAGTCTACCTGAAAAAGAATTCAGAGTAATGATAGTAAAGGTGATCCAAAATCTTGAAAATAGAATAGACAAAATGCAAGAAACATTTAACAATGACCTAGAAGAACTAAACATGAAACAAGCAATGATGAACAACACAATAAATGCAATTAATACTCTAGAAGGGATCAATAGCAGAATAACTGAGGCAGAAGAAAGGATAAGTGACCTGGAAAATAAAGTAGTGGAAATAACTACTGCAGAGCAGAATAAAGAAAAAAGAATGAAAAGAACTGAGGACAGTCTCATAGACTACTGGGACAACATTAAGCACACTAACGTTCTAATTATAGGAGTTTCAGAAGAAGAAGAGAAAAAGAATGGGACTGAGAAAATATTTGAAGAGATTATAGTTGAAAACTTCCCTAATATGGGAAAGGAAATAGTTAATCAAGTCCAGGAAGCACAGAGAGTCCCATACAGGATAAATCCAAGGAGAAACACGCCAAGACACATGTTAGTCAAATTGTCAAAAATTAAATACAAAGAAAGCATATTAAAAGCAGCAAGGGAAAAACAACAAATAACACACAAGGGATTCCCCATAAGGTTAACAGCTGATCTTTCAGCAGAAACTCTGCAAGCCAGAAGGGACTGGCAGGACATATTTAAAGTGATGAAGGAGAAAAACCTGCAACCAAGATTACCCTTCCCAGCAAGGATCTCATTCCAATCTGATGGAGAAATTAAAATCTTTACAGACAAGCAAAACCTGAGAGAGTTCAGCACCACCAAAGCAGCATTACAACAAATGCTAAAGGATCTTCTCTAGGCAAGAAACACAAGGGACAGAAAAGCCTTAAAATAACAAACACAAAACAATTAAGAAAATGGGAATAGGAACATACATAATGATAATTACCTTAAATGTAAATGGTTTAACTGCTCCCACCAAAAGACACAGACTGGTGGAATGCATCCAAAAACAAGACCCATATAGATGCTGTCTAAGAAACCCACTTCAGACCTAGAGACACACACAGACTGAAAGTGAGGGGATGGAATAAGATATTCCATGCAAATGGAAACCAAAAGATAGCTGAAGTAGCAATTCTCATATCAGAGAAAATAGACTTTAAAATAAAGACTATTAGAAGCGACAAAGAAGGACATTACATAAAGATCAAGGGAATGAACCAAGAAGAATATATAACAATTGTAAATAATTATGCACCCAACATAGGAGCACCTCAATACATAAGGCAAATACTAAGAGCCATAAAAGGGGAAATCGACAGTAACACATTCATAATAGGGGACTTTAACACCCCACTTTCACCAATGGACAGATCATCCAAAATGAAAATAAATAAGGAAACACAAGCTTTAAATGATACATTAAACAAGATGGACTTTATTCATATTTATAGGACATTCTATCAAAAAACAACAGAATAAAAATTTTTCTCAAGTGCTCATGGAACATTATCCAGGATAGATCATATCTTGGGTCACAAATCAAGCCTTGATAAATTTAAGAAAATTGAAATTGTATCAAGAATCTTTTCCAACCACAATGCTATGAGACTAGATATCAATTACAGGAAAAGATCTGTAAAAAATACAAACACATGGAGGCTAAACAATACACTACTTAATAACGAAGTGATCACTGAAGAAATCAGAGAAGAAATAAAAAATACCTAGAAACAAATGGCAATGGAGACACGACAACCAAAAACCTATGGGATGCAGCAAAAGCAGTTGTAAGAGGGAAGTTTATAGCAATACAATCCTACCTTAAGAAACAAGAAACATCTTGAATAAACAACTTAACCTTGCACCTAAAGCAATTAGAGAATGAAGAACAAAAAACTCCAAAATTAGCAGAAGGAAAGAAATCATAAAAATCTGATCAGAAATAAATGAAAAGAATTGATAGCAAAGATCAATAAAATTAAAACGTGTTTCTTTGAGAAGATAAACAAAATTGATAAAGCATTAGCCAGACACATCAGGTAAAGAAGGGAGAAGACTCAATACAATAGGATTAGAAATGAAAAAGGAGAAGTAACAACTGACATTGCAGAAATAAAAAAGATCATGAGAGATTACTACAAACAACTCTATGCCAATAAAATGGACAACCTGGAAGAAATGGACAAATTCTTAGAAATGTCTCACCTGCCAAGATTGCATCAGGAAGAAAGAGAAAATATGAACAGACCAATCACAGGCACTGAAATTGAAACTGTGATTAAAAATCTTCTAACAAACAAAAGCCCAGGACCAGATGGCTTCACAGGCGAATTCTATCAAACATTTAGAGAAGAGCTAACACCTATCCTTCAGAAACTCTTCAAAAATATAGCAGAGCGAGGAACACTCCCAAATTCCTTCTACAAGGCCACAATCACTCTGATACCAAAAGCAGACAAGGATGTCACAAACAAAGTAAACTACAGGCCAATATCACTGATGAACATAGATGAAAAAATCCTCAACAAAATATTAGGAAACAGAATCCAACAGCACATTAAAAGGATCATACACCATGATAAAGTGGGGTTTATTCCAGGAATGCAAGGATTCTTCAATATATGCAAATAAATCAATGTGATACACCATATTAACAAATTGAATGAGAAAAACCATATGGTCATCTCAATAGATGCAGAGAAAGCATTTGACAAAATTCAACACCCATTTATGATAAAAACCCTACAGAAACCAGTCATAGCGTGAACTTTCCTCAACATAATAAAGGCCATATATGACAAACCCACAGCCAACATCATCCTCAATGGTGAAAAACAGAAATCAGCTCCACTAAGATCAGGAACAAGATAAGGTTGCCCACTCTCACCTCTCTTATGCAAAATAGTTTTGGAAGTTTTAGCCACAGCAATCAGAAAAGAAAAGGAAATAAAAGGATTCCAAATCGGAAAAGAAGGAGTAAAGCTGTCACTGTTTGAAGATGAAATGAGAGTATACATAGAGAATCCTAAAGATGCTACCAGAAAACTACTAGAGCTAATCAATGAATTTGGTAAAGTAGCAGGATACGAAATTAATGCACAGAAATCTCTAGCATTACTATATACTAATGATGAAAAATCCGAAAGTGAAATCAAGAACACACTCCCATTTACCATTGCAACAAAAAGAATAAAATATGTAGGAATAAACCTACCTAAGGAGACAAAAGACCTGTATGCAGAAAATTATAAGACACTGATGAAAGAAATTATAACTGAAACAAGTAAATGGAGAGATATACCATGCTCTTGGATTGGAAGAATCAACATTGTGAAAATGACTACTACCCAAAGAAATCTACAGATTCAAGGCAATCCCTATCAAACTACCACTGGCATTTTTCACAGAAATAAAACAAAAAAATTCACAATTTGTATGGAAACACAAAAGGCACTGAATAGCCAAAGCAATCTTGAGAACGAAAGATGGAACTGGAGGAATCAGGGTCCCTTACTTCAGACTATACTACAAAGCTACTGTAATCAAGACAGTATTGTAGGGCTTACCTGGTGGCACAGTGGTTGAGAGTCTGCCTGCCGATGCAGGGGACATGGGTTCATGCTCCAGTCCGGGAAGATCCCACATGCTGCAGAGCGGTTGGGCCTGTGAGACATGGCCACTGAACCTGTGCATCTGGAGCCTTTGCTTTGCAACGGGAGAGGCCACAGCAGTGAGAGGCCCGTGTACCCCCCCCCCCAAAAAAATATATATGGTACTGGCACAAAAACAGAAATATATATCAATGGAATAGGATAGAAAGATCAGAGATAAACCTACACACATATGGTCACCTTACCTTTGATAAAGGAGGCAGTAATATACAGTGGAGAAAGGAGAGCCTCTTCAATAAGTGGTGCTGGGAAAACTGGACAGGTACATGTAAAAGTATGAGATTAGATCACTCCCTAACACCATACACAAAAATAAGCTCAAAATGGATTAAAGACCTACATGTAAGGCCAGAAACTATCAAACTCTTAGAGGAAAACATAGGCAGAGCACTCTGTGACATAAATCACAGCAAGATCCTTTTTGACCCATCTCCTAGAGAAATGGAAATAAAAACAAAAATAAACAAATGGGACCTAATGAAATTTCAAAGTTTTTGCACAGCAAAGGAAGCCATAAAGAACACCAAAGGATAAGCCTTAGAATGGGAAAAATTATTTGCAAATGAAGCAACTGACAAAGGATTCATCTCCAAAATTTACAAGCAGCTCATGCAGCTCAATAACAAAACAACAAACAACCCAATCCAAAAATGGGCAGAAGACCTAAATAGACATTTCTCCAAAGAAGATATACAGACTGCCAACAAACACATGAAAGAATGTTCAACATCATTAATCATTAGAGAAATGCAAATCAAAACTAACATGAGATATCATCTCACACCAGTCAGAATGGCCATAATCAAAAAATCTAGAAACGGGCTTCCCTGGTGGCACGGTGGTTGAGAGTCTGCCTGCCAATGCAGGGGACACGGGTTCGTGCTCCGGTCTGGGAAGATCGCACCTGCCATGGAGCGGCTGGGCCCGTGAACCATGGCCGCTGGGCCTGAGCGTCTGGAACCTGTGCTCCGCAACGGGAGAGGCCACAACAGTGAGAGGCCCATGTACCACAAAAATAAATAAATAAATAAATAAAATAAAATCTAGAAACAATAAATGCTGGAGAGGGTGTGGAGAAAAGGGAATACTCTTGCACTGCTGGTGGGAATGTGAATTGGTACAGCCACTATGGAGAACAGTATGGAGGTTCCTTAAAACACTACACACAGAACTACCATATGACCCAGGAATCGCACTACTGTTCATATACCCTGAGAAGACCATAATTCAAAACGTGTCATGTACTAAAATATTCATTGCAGCTCTATTTACAATAGTCAGGAGATGGAAACAACCTAAGTGTCTATCATCAGATGAATGGATAAAGAAGATGTGGCACATATATACAATGGAATATTATTCAGCCATGAAAATAAACAAAATTGAGCTATTTGTAATGAGGTGGATGGACCTAGAGTCTGTCATACAGAGTAAAGTAAGTCAGAAACAGAAAGACAAATACTGTATGCTATTCCATATATATGGAATTTAAGCAAAAAAAAATGTCATGAAGAACCTAGTGGTAAGACAGGAATAAAGACTCAAACCTAGTAGAGAAGGGACTTGAGGATATGGGGCGGGGGGAAGGGTAAGCTGTGACAAAATGAGAGAGTGGCATGGACATATATACACTACCAAATGTGAAATGGGAGATCAGCTCGGTGCTTTGTGACCACGTAGAAGGGTGGAATAGGGAGGGTGAGAGAGAGGGAGACGCAAGAGGGAAGAGATATGGAACATATGCATATGTATAACTGATTCACTTTGTTATAAAGCAGAAACTAACACACCATTTTAAAGCAATTATATTCCGATAAAGATGTAGAAAAAAAAAGAAAGAAAGAATTTGGTGGGTGGCAATTTGGGAGATTTCAGCTAGAATCTTTTGCCTTACTAGGACTGCAGCTGGGAGCGATGTAAAGACCAATAATCTGATCATTTAATTTTGTTGATGTTAGAATGTTCAAAAGGGTTGGGAAAGGGTTTCAACTCACAAAGCTCACTAGAGATAGTGGCAAGATTAGTATACATCCCTCATAAGTTACATAGTATCTGTTCCATTTCAAAGCAAGCTTTTTTTAAAGGTAACTACCTGAAATCATACTTTTGATTAGCTTTCCAAACATAACTTAGCCTTCTTTAAATTTATCTGTTTCAAGCTCTGCCATTTTTAATCTTGTCTCATTTTATGCTTTCCACTCAGAGCATCAACTAAATCTAAAATAAGTATTACCTAAATAACTTTAACAAAAAATAAGAAGAATCAGTCTATTTACCTGAATAAATGAATGCATTTCTTACTTTCCTTTTATTACTGATACACTATCAGCCTTGTCCCAGATTCCTACTGCACAGGTCAAAACAGTCGGAGAAAAATCACACGCTGAGAAGATTGTTAGCAATATAAATTCATAGTCACTGATCTCAGCTGGACCTCAATACTTGTTGAAATTTTTATTATTACATTTGTTTTGTCTAGTTTTTATGGGCAAATTTTCTGTTCTCCACACTCTTCTACCTGCACGACTATCAGCAGATGACTTTGCCTCCTATCTCACTCAACTGCACTGCTTCACCATTCTTCAATTCACACAACTGATGCAAAATTTGGCATATTCCAAGTTTTCCTAATTGAGTGATGGTAACTTCATAACATGTTGTTTCTACTTCATAGAAAAAATAAAGTCTGTCAGAAGCAACCGCTCCAAATTTCTGCCACCAAGTCTTCAATTCTACTTGTATCCACACTTATTTATTTGTAATATTTGCAAGTAGTATTTTTCAATCGACCCTAATTTTCTCTCAATAATATCTTTAGGGAATATCCACGTTGGAGGACGTCCATGTCTGGGTGAGTGTGCATGTCTCATATTGGTTGTGTCTAGCTGCTGCATTGTGTACAGTGGTGTATATCCATCACAGTTTTATTCCCCCAGTGGTGGAGTTCGGAGTAGCCTCCAACTTCCATCTACCATAAACAACTTTGTGACGAATTTCCTCAAAGATCTACGTATGTGAGAATTGTTGAAGTTGACATATTTAAGAAGCAGGATTTTTACCTACACCTACTTTGAGTACAACTATTTATAAATAGAATGGCTTAAGTTCCTTTATATTCTCAACTGCAGGGGTTCACCATTCTTCAGTTCACACAACTAATATAAATTTGGCATATTCCAGGTTTTCCTAATGGAGTGATGGTAACTTCAAACATGTTTTTATTTTTTTATTCCAGTTTTATTGCGATACAATTGACATATAACCCTGTATGAGTTCAAGATGAACAGAATAATGATCTTACTTACGTACACAATGAAATGATTATCACAAAAAGTATAGTGAACATCCCTCATCTCATATAGATACAAAATACACAAAAGAAATAATTTTTTGTGTGTGTGATGTGAACTCAGGATTTACTCTCTTAACAACTTTCATATATAACATACAGCAACTTTAATACATAACATACAGCAATGTTAATTTATTATGTTGTATATTATACTCCTAGTACTTATTTGTCTCATAACTGGAAGTGTGTACCTTTTGACTGCCTTCATCCAAATCATACTCCCTCACCCCTAACCTCTGGTTGTAACCACATATCTGATTTCTCTATGAGTTTGTTTGTTTGTTTTTGAAGCATACTTGACCTGCAACTTTATGTTAGTTCCTGTTACCACTACATAGTGATTTGATGATTCTGTGTATTTCAAAATGATCATCACAATAAGTGTAGTTATATCACCATACAAAGATATTTCATAGATATTGATTATATTTCCCTGTACATTTTGTACCTATAACATTTATTTTGCAAATGAAGTTTATACATCTTAATCTCCCACACCTATTTCTTTCTTCCCTCTACCATCCTCCCCTCTGGCAACAACTTATTTGTTCTCTGTCTTTATAACTATTTCTGTTTTTTTTATGTATGTCCATTGTTTTGTCTTTTAGATTCCACATATAAGTGGAATCATGCAGGATTTGTCTTCCTCTGTCTGACTTATTTCACTTAGCATAATACACTCTAGTTCCATGCATGTCGTTGCAAATGCCAAAATTTCATTCTTTTTGATGGCTAAGTAGTATTCCATTGGATATCCTTCTTTATCCATTGATCTGTTGATGGATGTTTAGGTTGCTTCCATATCTTGCCTATTGTAAACAATGCTTTAATGAGCATAAAGGAGCATATATCTGAGTGTGTTGTTTTCCTAGGATAAATACCCAGGAATGGAATTGCTGGATCATGTGCTAGTTGTATTTTTAATTTTTAAAGAAATCTCCATTTTGTTTTCCATATTAGCTGCACCAGTTTACATTCCCAACAATAGTGTATGAAGGTTTCTTTTCTCTACATCCTTGCCAAAACTTGTTATTTGTTATCTTTGATAATAGGTATTCTGACGAGTATGTAGTTATATCTCATTGTGGTTTTGACTTGCATTATTCTGTTGGCTAGTGATGTTGAGAATCTTTTCATGTGCCTGTTGGCCACTTATATGTTTTCCTTAGAAAAATATATATTCATATCCTATACTCATTTTTAACTGGGTCGCTTTATTTATGTTGATTTGTATGAGTTCTTTGTATATGTTTTATATTAACCCATTGTCAGATATATCATTGGCAAATATCTTTCTCATTCAGTCAGTGGCCTTTTAATTTTATTGATAGTTTCCTTCACTGTACAAAAGCTTTTTAGTTTGATGTCCCATTTTTTAAAAAATTTACTTTTGTTTCCCTTGCCTGAGGAGACATATCCAAAATATGTGACTAAGACTGATATTGAAGAGAGTACTGCCTACATTTTCTTCTAGACATTTTTTAATTTCCATTTGCATGGAATACATCTTTCCAACCTCTCACTTTCAGTCTGTGTGTCTTTAGATCTGAAGTGAGTCTCTTGTAGCCAGTGTATATATGGATCTTTTTTTTTTTTTTAATCCATTCAGTCACTCTATGTCTTTAGATTGGAGTATTTAGTCCATTTGCATTTAAAGTAATTATTGACAAATATGTACTTATTGCCACTTTGTTAATTGTTTTGGTGTTGTTTTTCTAGTGCTTCCCCCCACCCTCGTTCTTATTTTGTTTTATTCCCTTGCGATATTTAGTATCACGTTTGGATTCCATTTTTTTTTTTCCTGTGTGTTTTGCTCCTATAAATGGATTTTTATTTTTGTAAGACATTATTTTTGTTTATTTTATTGACATAGTTGAAAATCAGTGAAACCCACTGACCCTGTTTACACTAGGATTAGTTTTGACAAAGGAAAAACCTGTATCACCAACATTCCTATCAATATATATTTTCTTGATCCCAGAAGTCTTCCTTTTGCTCATTATCAGTTAATGCTCACGTTTGCTGACATAACCATTTCTGATTTCTGTCTCTATGGGTTTGTCTGTTCTTGATTTATGTAGCTATGTATAATTATGTATCTAACTTATTTTACTCAGTTTAATGTTCTTGATATTATCCACATAATTCTGCATAGTATTCCATTGTATAAATAGAATAGATTGTGTATTTGTTTTCATGTTGATGGAATTGTGGCATGTATCCAGTTTTTGCTAGTATGAGTAAAGTTACCTTGAACATTCTTGGATAAGGCTTACTGTAAACATATTTTCATTAAAAAAAATAATATCTATATGAGTTTGGGACTAACGTATACGAACTACTATATATAAAATAGATAATCAACAAGGACCTACTGTATAGCACAGGGAACTCTACTCAATATTCTGTAATAACCTATATGGGAAAAGAATATGTAATAAAATAGATATATGTATATGTATAACTGAATCACTTTGCTGTATACGTGAAAATAACACAGCATTGTTAATTAACTATATGCTACCATAAAATAAAATTTTTAAAATAATGAAAAATAATAATGTCTAGATTGGAATTGCTGAATTAGAGGGTAAGTGAATCTTTAAGTTTATGAGAATTGCCCAAATGTTTAAAAAAAAAAAAGTTTGAACCTGTTTACTCCAATCAGTAAGAAAGTCTACGTGGTTCCACACCTTCATCAACATTTGTTATTGTCAGATTTTTTTTTTTTAATTCAGTCTCTTTTCTTTCCTATTTTAGATGTTAAAAGTCATACAGTTGCCTCTGAGGATTGCTAGGGCAACATCCTACAAATTTCAGAATGATGTATGTTTAATATTATTCAATTAAAATGCCTTTTTTAAAGTTTTCTTTTGATTTTTTCTTTGACACTGTTATAGAGATGTGTTGTGTCTCATTTTCAAGTATTTGAAGATTTGCTAAATATCTTGATGTTAATTATTTCTACTAGTACACCTTTGTGTTTCAGAAAACATGCTTCATATGATACCATGAAATTTATAGAGACATTGTTTTTTTCATTCTTAGTGAATATTTCATATGCATTTGAGAGGAATCCACTCTGCTTTTGTGGAATGGGGTTTTCTATACATATATATTACATTACCATGGTCATTTGTGTTGTTCAAATTACCTACATCATTTCAGATTTGTTTGTCTACCTTTTCTTTCAGTTATTGACAATGCATTGTTAAAGTCTGCAACTGTCTGTGGATGTGTTTGTTCTTCCTTTAATTATGTCTTTTTTCCTTTATCTGGGATCTATATGATTGCATACATATATATTTCACACTGTAAGTATTTTTGATAATATTAACTGTTTTGTCAATATGAATGGGACTTATGCATGTTTGGTACTATTGTGTTTGCTTGAAATCTACTTTTTCTGACATTAGTAGAGTCACTTCAGCTTTTTTATGTTTGATGTTCCCATGGAAAAACATTTTCCTTTTTAGATTTTCAATATCTATAGCTTTATGTCGAAAATGTTCCATTGTATATTTGTGTATTTGCTTGTTTGGTTTTGTTATCAGCATATTTACTTCAAAAGACAAAATAATTATGTATTTTCCTACAAAGAAATCTCCCAATGTATTATTGCCAGCTAGGTAAAATATTTGTATTCTTTCCTTTAAGTAAATGTTTATATTATTGAGGTATTTATTGGGATTAGATTTAGATGAGAAATAATTTCCTGGGTATTAGCTTTTTAGTTTCTCTGAAGCTAAGGCTATATTTCTCTCTGTGCTATATGATTTTCTAAGACATTCTTAGGAGCTTATAATTATTTTATTACTTTATTACAAATTATACCTGAACTCTATCATTTTACATATTTAATTCTAGGTGTACTCTATTTTCTTATCAGGCTTTTAAAACTGCAATTAGTTTCATCTCCAAATGTCTAGACTTCTTTCTCCCATTTTTTTCCTTTCAAGACAAGTCTAAAATATTAATTCAGTAGCTTGGCTACTAAAAACATCATTAATTTTATTTCAGTCCTAATTTATAGCAAGCTATTATCCCTCCTGTCTCATTCCTTTCTGCTACATTTGTTGCTTGTATCTTTTATTTTATGCTCTCACTTATTTTCGCTTGCTATCAAGCTTTTACCAATCAATGTGTGTGAATGTATATGTGTATATCTGTGACGTCTTTTCACTTTTATTTTGTACCAAGCAATTAAAGTTTTTTGACCTTTTACATCTTTATGTCTTTTTTGTGTGGCCTTTCTATATTAAAGATTATTGTATTTCCTGTGTGAAATTTAATACAAATTCCATTAGTAAACATTCCTCTCAAATTATCTTATAAAAGGTACCCACTCAGGAAGATACTACTTTCTCCCTTTTCCTTTTTGTTTCTCCCCAAACACTGTAACACAATTATAAAGTTTATTTTTAAACAGATGGGGCTTAGAAGTTAAAGTTAGATGAATGGTGATGGCAGTGATAATATAGTGAGAAGAAAACTGGCAAATTATTATACCAGAAACCAGATTTCCTTTTCTATTAAGTATATGTTATTGTTACACACTTGGGCAAAAATATTCTTCAAACTTTTTGCAAACAAGGAAATATCATATTTATATACAAGTGAGCAAAAAGAGTGAAAATAAAAATGGAAATTGAGAAAAATAAAGATGTGGAGTAAAATCATGATTTGGAAGTGTCATCCTATACAGGAGCATTTATGATTGAAAAATCTATCAGATACCTAAGAGTATTAAATAATATATTTTGTTTTATTCAGGAAAAATAACCTTGCTGTTTAAATGGGATTTCTGCAGATTTTATTCATCTTCTTTGTGTGGTGTTTTCGTTACCTTCTGTAGTAAAAAAAAAAAAAAAAAAAACTCTTCCATAAGAATTTTTCAATTGAAAACAGGAAATTGAATATTCAAACCAAGCAAATACAAACCCTGTGGAATTGGGTGGCGAATATTCAGGAAGAAATGTCCCTTTTAGCCAAGACCAAGTTTTGGAAACAAATTGACTACACTAACTGCGTTTTAATAAAAATCATTTCACTGCCTCAATATGCATGGCAAACGGCTGCAAGTGTCAGGTTCAGATAAGCTGAAAGCAAGATGGCTGAAAGGTACATTTTTTAATCAACTTCCTGAATTATCTTTGACTCCTGGTATGGCTTCACATGTGACGTAATTATGAAGCATAACATGCCAATATTTTCATAACAAAAAATAAAAATTGGTCTTTTAATTCTTTGGAAATGGTTCATGATGTTATCCTTGTCCTGTTACTTCAATGAATTTTAGATATACTCTTCCCCTTAAACTTTGTCTTCTGACTAAAAAGTGCCAGACACCAAATTTTGGTGACATCACTTTCATTCTGTGTTCCATTATGCACATTTCACAAGTTCTGAAATTTATGTATTTCAGTAGCTAATATTTTTTTTTCCCTGAGGCCATAGTTGGGTAAAGTGTTTTAAAAATGAACTTTATCTAGGGCATGGCCAAAGGGGTGTACTTTTTTAAAGTAGAGAGTTAAAGACATGTGGATTAAAAATAACATGCCTAGTTGTGTATATTAAAAGTAGGATGGGAAATATGGTTTAGATTATATTTTCTTTCCTGCTCTATACTTCAAAAAGTTTTAAGGGCTTCACTTTTATATTAATCATCCTTTGCTCTTAATGCCCAAATCCCATCCTATCCTTCCTCCTTCTGATCTTTCTTTCTTTCTTTTGTTCTTTCTTTCTTTTTTCTTTCTCCTTTCTCTCTCTCTCTCTCTTTTTTCTTTCTTTCTTTTTCTTCCTTTATGACCTTTTTTGACCTAGAAAAGGCATGATATAGAATCTATATTTTCGAAGCTGTAGTTAACGTTAAAATTTTGTGCATGAAAAGATAATTTTTGGAAATAGATATAAAAACTCTGATGTAGAAAAGAGCTTGTCTACTTCAGGAAACTAAAAGAAGACTAATAGAGAAATGAGCATTCTAACTGATGAAATGTTATACATGTGGATTTTGATATTGTCGAAAATAAGAGTTTGAGATGAGAAGAAAGATTGCAAAGTATTTAAATACTTCAGTGATTGCAAAGAGAATGACTAAGAGGTAAATAGGTGAATGTATTTAAGAGAGGTGAGAATGTTTGAACCTTGTGTAATATACATGAAAGAGAAATTTTGTTGTTACTTTTTTGTTGTTGTTTTTGTTGTTATATTTTAGGACAGAAAAGATACAGCAGCAGCGACAATTGCAAGCAAAGAGGTATCAGTTTACCCTCCAAGTACTGGTATGCAAAACAACAAAAATAGTTTCAGATCAATGAGGCTATAGGGGAAGTTATTGTGCAATTGATAGCTGGTTTTTCAGAACAATAGTAAATTGTGCAAATATAGGCAAGGTTGTTGTTTTTAAGTAGTAAGAGGTATGGAGAGAGCAGGAAGGGAAGGAGGATTGGATTAGGTTAGGAAATATATATAAATGATATTTTAGGTTGAATTGGAATGGTGGACCTTCTGTCAGGAATTGTGGTCAGCAGAACTCTGAGGCGAGATGGATTCTAACAGTCTGAGATGAGACAGGATAACGAGACCTATTGCTATGTTCCTGAACACATCTTCTTAGCTATAGCAACATACTATGTATAGAAGCTTCAAGCTGAACATGGTGCTTGTACACAAAAGATAACTTCTTATTTTTTCCTGCTTCTGAACTGGTTATTCCAGTGAGGGTGAAACAATGACAAGTGTATTTGTAGCAATAAATAAATAATAGAAACCAAAAGGTCCAAAACAGTGAATTACATATGATGCATATTCACAAATTAAAAGAGGCAGTGTATTAATTTGGTAAGGCTGCCATAAAAAATATTACCACTGACTGGCTTGCTTAAACAACGGAGATTTCTTTTCTCACAGTTTTTCATTCTGGATGCCTGAGATGAAGGTTTCAGAAAGATTGGTTTCTTCTGAGGCCTCCCTCCTTGGCTTGCATGTTTCTATCTATGTGTCCAAATCTTCTGTTTCTACAAGGACACAAGTCCTATTGGACTAGTGTCCACCTCAAAGACCTCATTTTAACCTAATCATCTCTTCAAAGACAACCCCCATCTCCAAATATGGCCACACTCTGAGGCACTGGGGTTTAGAATATATCAGTGAACATATGTATTTGGGAGGGAACACAATTCGGCCCATAAAAAGCAAGTAAGGTTAATATGCTTTTACTCTAAGTGTCCATCTGTGCACATTTACAGGAGAAGATTGTCTATCCTAACACCTACTCATAAGGTTGGTAATGTGCAGCAAGGATAGAGTACAATATACCTAAAGACAGCACTATTATTGGAGTTTATTCTTTGGCCTCTTGGCACTTCATGAAAATGCAGAACTAAGGATAAATAATTTGCTGAACAGACATAGTATGTGGTTTTCATTCAGTGCAACCTAGATAAATTGTAAACCACTTCCAAGTGTGTATAAGTAAACATAAATTAGATTATGCGATACAACACAATTTACCATGGTTTTAAAACTATAGTAAAATTCCAGATCTGCTACTAATTCCTTACATGACATTAGACACCTCATCCAGACATTATAAACTTTCTTCTACTCTCTTCAAAGTGAGAGATATGGATATATGCTACCTAGGGATTCTTTCAATTCTAAAAGTTTCTGTATTTTTTCAAATATTAAATAAGACTAGCATAAAAATGAAGTAAGCTGTGAAGAAATGTAACAATATGACAAAGATATCCTCACTTTATAAACATAAATACTTTTTTAACATCTTTATTAGAGTATAATTGCTTTACAATGGTGTGTTAATTTCTGCTTTATAACAAAGTGAATCAGTTATACATATACATATGTTCCCATATCTCTTCCCTCTTGCATCTCCCTCCCTCCCACGCTCCCTATCCCATTCCTCTAGGTGGTCACAAAGCACCAAGCTGATCTCCCTGTGCTATGTGGCTGCTTCCCACTAGCTATTTTACATATAGTGTATATATGTCCATGCCACTCTCTTGCTTTGTCACAGCTTACCCTTCCCCCTCCCCATATCCTCAAGTCCATTCTCTAGTAGGTCTGTGTCTTTATTCCCATCTTACCCCTAGGTTCTTCATGACCTTTTAAAAACTTTTTTCCCTTAGATTCCATATATATGTGTTAGCATATGGTATTTGTTTTTCTCTTTCTGACTTCACTCTGTATGACAGACTCTACATCCAACCACCTCACTACAAATAACTCAATTTCTTTTCTTTTTATGGCTGAGTACATAAATACTTTTTACTTTCTTATAATTCAATGTTGTGTTTACATTTTTTGGGAGGGAAAGGACTGACATTAAGCCTAGCTTCAACTCTATATAAATCTTTAATACTACTTCTCATCTCCAGGTAAATCCTGTTTTCAACAATATTACTCTGGTTGCTTGAGAGGTGTATCACAAACTTCAAATTTTCTGTGTGTTAAAAGGTGGAAGAATAGTTTTAAATATTCTTTTGTAATTAGGTCTACTTACCATGTGGTCTTCTTATAATATAAACCACCCCCCCCCCACAGCTCCCCTGCTAAATTTCTAGCATGATACTTAAAAAACAGTGTCCATACACTCAAGAAAGGGGCAAAACAAAGGTAAAACAAACAAACAAAAAAATAGAATAACTATATAAAAATCTAACTAGATCTCATCATAATCTGTGAAAAATACCTTCCATCTCAAAAGTTATTTTCTTTAAATTTACAAATGTTAAATTTACCCACTTATTATTTCTTTGAAGTTCACATATACATTCACTTATTTTGAACATAAGGGTCAAAATAAATGCTCTGATTTGGGAATATAGAACCCTTGTATCTCAGCATAGGTAGTCAATGTTAAAGTCTTTCAATACTAAAACAAAAAAAAATCATAAGAACGATAGGTTTTCTTATTATTCACTAATCCATTTGTTCAAATCATACTTTCTTTTTTTTTTTTTTTTGATACTTCTTGGAAGAATTTCTGCTTGCATATTCTTTGATAGTTGACTGCCTGTAACGTAGAACTCCTTGCCTTTTTATTCTTCTTCAGGAAGTCGCAATGTGAATATATATTTTTTAAATTCTATTTTACTGCTCAAGTAAAACATATCATCCCCTTTTACGTACAAAGGAATTGTATGTAGGTTGTATATAAGAATACACAGTTTATTTATTTATTTTTTTTAATTTCCTTTCTTTGTTATAGTCTACAAAGGCCCTGCATTTGCCTAATCCTCATCACTCACAATTTAGGTAACAAATCAGCTTTTCTTGACCCAAGATGGAAGTGTTGGCAGATATATGAACTATACTCACTAGGTTTTCTATGGTATTTATTTGTCTCAAAGGTATCAATTGCCTATCTTATTACTCTCCTTTTGTTCTATCATTGACAGCTCTTAAATCAGATTGTTCTATTTACCAAATAATTTTTCATATATACATCTTTCTTCTTTTCTTTTTTAAATATTTTTTCTAGTTCTTTGGGTGTTCTGCATGTAGTATTTTTCCTCCTTTCTTTTCTCTGGACCTTTTTCTCTATTTCATTTTTTTTAAGCAAACGTTTAAATTAAGAGGCAAATATACCACAATCCTCATTGTTAATTTAAGAGAAGCTTAAGATAAATTAATGATGCACTGATTATGAGATTTGGGTCATAGGTACTGTCACATTATTGATGGTATACACCAATGTAATCAATTTCTCAAGATACTGATGAATTTTTAAAATCTCACTGAGATCACCCTCAGTATTTTTTATCCATCCCCTCCAGTGCTCATAATTATATTTTCTCATAGCCACGTTGAAGGTTAATAAACATTTGTTTACAATTCAGCACAATTTTTAATTATGATTTTCAGGACAGTGTTTCCTTTGTTTTTCATTTGCAATTAAGAGTATGCCATTCGTGTATATTAACTGTTAATAATTGTGGAGAGATACCTGGCTTATCCAACCAGAGTCTGTTAAAATTCCATACTAAGTGCCAGCACACTTATCTGAAATTGAGGATGAGGATGTGAACTGAGATCTCTACATGAGTGTTAAGATATAACTATATCTTTATCTACATATGTTCTGGATTCTATTATTGGTTAAAAATATTTCTTTCCTTTTTCTCCTGGTCCCTCTCCTGAAGCAGAATTATACTGATATAAGGCTTAACAATGCAACCTGCTTTGTTAATTGGAATGTGTGTGCCATTGGCTATTGGGAGTATGTGTCATTTCCAAGTACATTATGTTGAGTGATTAGGGATTTTTGCTTCTTTGTTTGTTTGTTTTGGTTTCATTCTTGGACACAAGATGCACGTGCTTGATCAAGAAAGGAGCTTCTCCATGTTATAGCTTGGTTTCATTTGCATCAATTATTGATAAATGTAAAAGTAACAGAAACATTGTAGAAAACAAAGTTGATTATATAGTTTGCCTGTTCATTTTCCCCAAAGTTGCTTAAAACTGTTAGGTTTGGATGTGTTGGCATTTATGTGAATTAAATGAAATATAAGTATATGAATTAACATAATTATTACTGAAAAGTGTTCTAGTTCAATAATTTATTTCCTTTATGATCTTGTCAAATTGTTAGCCTTATAATCACTTCATGTTTTTCAGTCACTAAACTAGAGGCAACCTCTACCTATCTCATAGGAATTGTGAAATGACTAAATAATAGTTTCTCAGTATTGGTCCCATTGACGTTTGGACCAGAAAATTCTTTGTTGCAGGGAGAATTTCTATGCATTGTAGGATGTTTAGAAGCATCCCTGCCTTCTATCTATTAGACTCCAGGAGCACTGCTCCTGTAGTGACAAACAAAAATGTCTCCAGACACTGCCAAATGTCTCCTGGAAGGCAAAATGACCTCCAGTTCTGAAACACTGGTTTAAAAGATTTATTGCTCAGTGAAATTATTAAAATTTGCTGTACAACTAATACAATATTAGCTATTTTTATAAACATTTATGACTTTCAACTGTTTTATCCTCACTTAAGCACTGAAAGAAAATATATGAGCTCAGACAAAATGAAAAGAAAAAACAAACAAAACACAACAACAACACCTGAGATAGAAGTCAGATCCAGTAGATAGATGGAGTGGAGCCCCAGTCAGCCTGCATTATTGAGAAGTTTTCATGGGGTCATCTACCCAGTTAGTTTCTATGCCGTTTAAAATTCCAGAGATTCCAGTTATTTACATTTATATCTTTGGTTTAAAGACATCAGGAAATCTTCTAAAAAATACAAATAGCTTAGTGAATAAGAATAAATAAGTGATTTTAAAATATTGTTTTATAAAAATATATTCAAATTTGACTATAAAATGCCATGTTCATCTCTTTATAGGTTATGAATAGTGCACTGAGGAACAATGAGTGTGAGGACATTAAAGTTTTAACTTGACAATTTAAGTCACTAACTGTGGAGGACAGAGAGAAAGAGAGAGAAAGACACATAGAAAATCAGTATACAGAAATAACATATTAGCTATCTTGAGGGAAGAGTGCTAGTTACATTTATAAACATTCCTAATGCTGCTTGTTTAAGAGAAATCTGATGTTAGAAAATACTTTAATAATGCATGCTTTTTAAGTTACTCAATTCAATCAAATGTCATACTGTTTGTAAAAGCTTTTCTTTTCAAAATTGGAATATATGCCTATGTAAGAGTTTATGATAATGCAAATAGTGAAAATGTCACAGCTAAAACAGTCTTTACTAATAATTTATTGTGTAGGTGTAAGAGAATGTTATTAAGATTTACCAAATATGTGTTGCAGCTGATATCTATAATAAAATTGCCTTATTTGGTGAAATAGCCTAATTCTGAAGCAATGACACTAGTCTTCATATCCTAAGTGGAAGGGAGGAAGAGGAAGGGAGATGCATAAATGTGTTTTGGGGGAGCATGGATTACATAACTTGTTAAGAAATGTTAAGTCATTCAGGTCCATCATCTAATGGCATCATGAAGGTCATCCCCAGGCCTTGGCCATCTATGCCTAAACATGATAGGCAATGATAGGAAATGTAAATTTTGCTTTCTGCCTTGCCTACCTTGGACAAAATATGCTTTTGCTCCAGTCATATGCATCTTTTATTCACTGTTTGTCATATTTTTAAATCACATGCTTTCTTAGCCTTATTCTTTAATGGTCATCCTCAACTTATTTTATTGTTTAAATTTTTATGATTCCATTTTTTGACACTCTCCCAGAAAAATAGTTAATCTCCTAGAGCTCTTCTTTTAAAAACACTTTTTTCTGTAACACACAGTTATCTATCTATCTATCTATCTAACTCTTTAATTGATTGCAAATAGTATTCAAAGTATTATGGTCAGTGAAGTTGAGGATTCAAAGATCAATACGATGTAGTTTCTGTTCTCAAAATATTATGGAAGAATATATTTGTATAATGAAAACATAAGTCAGTATATACTTGTTTACTTGTTATAAAAAAGAAAACACAAAGTATCATACTAGCAACACACTTGGTTGGTAGAATACAGAGGAGGGAGTTTGTTTGCCTTTGAGATGTGCTGTACGAAATAGTTATTATTTAATCATAGAGAGATAAGGGGATTATCATTTCCAGCAGAATTTTGAGCACACATAAAGATGTTGTGTGTGTTCACATAATGGTAAATTGCAACAAGGGTAGTTGTGAAATGATCAGTTGGAAAAGGTAAGTTCCCAGCACATCCTGAAGGGTCATGAAAGTCAACAGTACAGTCTGTAAAAATTTATGAATATTTCCATGGTTTTCCTTGCTGTGAACCCAATCTTCACCTTTTCCTTGAAAACACTTCTTAACACCCCTTTTACTCTCTGTATTAGTTTCCTAGAACTGTCACAACAAAGTACCACAAAATGAGTGGTTTAGAACAGGAGATATGTATTATCTTATAGTTTTGGAGGCTAGAAGTCTAAAGTCAAGATGTTAGCAGGGCCATGATCCCTCTGAAGACTCTAGGGAAAAATTCTTTCTTGCCTCTTCCTGTCTTCTAGAGGGACAATCTGGCAATCCTTGGTATTCCTTGGTTTGTGGGAGCATAATTCCAATTTCTGCCTCTGTCATCACAGGGCCTTCTCCCCTAGGTATCTGTGTATCTCTCTGCTTCTGTATGTGAATTTCCTTCTCTTTTCTCTTATTAAAACATCAATCCTTGGATTTCACCCTAATCCAATATAACTCACTCTTAACTTGACTACACCTGCAAAGTACCTATGTCCAGGTAGACATTCACAGACATCATTCACAGACATGTCACAGACAATCACCTGGGATTAGAACTCCAACCTATCATTTTTGGAGACAAAATTCAACCCATGACATTCTCTTAAAAGTTAATTTAAGGATAATATAATCTATTTATGCACATACTTTTCCAAATAAATATAACTCTAATAATGAAAAGAACTAAATATAAATACTTCATAGTAAGTACACATTTTAATATGCTTAGGTACTATTAAACTAAATAATAATGAACTACTCACATTTGCAGCTGCAATCACCATGTGAAAACAAACCATATTTTAATATTGTTGATCCAGTACAATAGTAAAGTAACCATTAGTAGGTTGATTTACTTAAATAATAAATCACTATGATAAAGTTCTGAATAAAATGAAGAACAAACTTTCCCCAATTCACAAGACAGTTGAATTTTAGAATTAAACTTATAATAAAATGTGCACAAGGATTTTTTTATAAAACAAAGTTGATTCCTATGCTCAGATACAAAAAAATAAGTTTTTCATTTATATTCATAGACATTGGGACATACAAGCATCATAGAAAATGCAAAATAGTTATTTGGTATACAGGGTAGTTCCATGTCTAACAGGATTCCAAGCACCTCTGGCTCCATCCACAAAAAACCTAGAATGCCTCCACATCCCATTTTCTGAAAATGGAAATAGCTTTTCTCTACTGATTTATGAAAACATAGTTTAGGAAGCAGTATATTTCCTCTGGAGACCCACAGTCATAATTTTAAAGTTATTGCTAACCAGTGAGTAAGACCACAGATTTAGACTTCTCTGGTATAGTAAAGAAAACAACTTTTAAAGAAAATAATTCAACAAATATATATCATGTATACAAACAAGTTTTTAGTTTATTAAATAGATAATTACTGCATTAGGTACTAGAAACTAAATCAAGCCCTGAGAACAAAATGACAAACAAAAGTTTGTCAAATAAGAAACCACTTTTTTATGAAAATAATAAATCCATAATAATGTATGTTTTTATCATGTTATTTCAAGATAAATCTGTTTTAAATTAAATACATATGACATATATATAAATATATGTACATATATTTATTTCAAACACATGCACACAACAGAGTTAAGAATCAAGAACACCAAAAGGTTAATTGTGGTTACATATTAGTTTTTTCTTTTACAAATGCTACTGCTTCTTATTTATTATTTTCTGAGATTTTTGTGTCATTATACTTAAAATCACAATAACTCCATTTACCTTATACCCACTATAATAGTTGACATATATCTCTTTCTAATTCTAATTGAATTACATAATTATTTTTCCTCAACTTACTGTTTGGGAAAGTAAAATATATAGAAATAAGAAGTGCATTTCTGCTCTACTGGCACATTCCAGGCATCATTTTGGATTGACTGAGGCATATTTCAGGATGTGCTAGCTTGCAGGCAGATTTCAGATCACACCATATAGGCAGACACCTAGGCAGGCTATACGTAAAGCCAACTGATCTCTCTAGTTCTATTCTTAACCCCCTATACATCACAACTTCACAAAAAATTGAGGATTCACATGAGGAACAGATTGCAAACATAAAACCTCTACACATGTATTTGATGAATAATACAGAAAGGAGGAAGGCCAGGTGTTGGAGCTATGCTGTCACAGAACAGGTGGCACCACACACGTGGCAGATGTATGAGAATAGAATCAATGATGCTTTTAATGTAGGGATAGAGTTTTAGTATGGTTAAGAAGAAGTATAATGGACATATATTACTGAATAAAATTCCTCTAAAGTAAAATGAAAAGACCAGTCTTCAATTACTATACTCTTTTCTTCCTCTTCTTTTTATTATGGGGTTATTCCACATTCTTGTGACTTTGGATTAACTGGAGACATTTCTTATAGTGCTTCAGAAACCTATTATCTTATGGCCTGGAAGTGCACTAGTAGAATTCAGTTTTGAGAAAGTTAAACATTAACTATTTCCCATGAATAAGTATGACGGTGTAAGATATAGAAGGTTTCTGCTACAAATATAGAGACAATATAATAAGAAGGATAAATACATTTAATTTTTAAATTTGATGAGAGATTTTTTTTTCCATTTACAATCAAGTGGATTTTTACCCTTGAGACAAAGTGAAGTGCAAAAGAAGGAAAATATCCAGACATACACTTTAGATGTATTTTGGCATTGACAAGGATTTTTTCTTCTAGACTTTTGATTTTCAATTACCAGCAACACTTCCTTTAGTACCAATCTGCTCTAGACTCTCTTATTTAAGGAAAGCAGTACTTCATTTAAAAAATGATTCTGAATTTATAGTCTAAAGTAATTTGTTTGCAAAGTAAATGTGTTTAGACTCATTACTTTAAAAGCTATTAATATTTTTGAATAAAAACAAAAATTCAGCAAATTTTCAACTTATTCCATACTATCATCAAATATTTAAACAGACTTTAAATAGCTTTAAACACGGTATTCATAATCTCAGAGATCTGATTAAACTAAATCTTTAAAAATTGGAAAAGGGAACATTTTATCAGATAAAAAAGAATCTGTAAAGCAAATCACCCATGATAACAAAAAGGTAATTAAGAACTACCCTGGTGTTAATGGAGTTTTCTGAATGACATGTTTAGAATAGGAAGTGATAGGAAACTGCAAGTGAGTATGTGGGAGAGGCCTGCAGAAATCAAGTATGTTGTATAAAACTTGCAAAGGGCACCATAAATTAGAAATCCAACACCTGTTGCCCTAAAACAATAAATGGTGACCTTGGATTGGTTGAGAACTAATGAGACCTTTTCCTTTTATCTGGAAAAAGAAAAAATGGGTACAATGTAATATAGTTGAAAATGTTTAAGCACTGAAAAAAGAAAATGATGCAAGTAGATATTTTAAAACATTAATATAACAGGAACTTATTTTAGGCATTCCAGAAACACAAAAGTAAAATTAATGATAGAAAACATTCTTACCTTTTTTTTTTTTTCTTTTCAGGTAGATATTTTATAGAAAATATATCAAACTGCATGATAACGATCTCTTCCCCACTCCCTGCTAAATGAGAAAATACATCCTTGAGAAAATGTTGCTATAGTTTGGAATTATTTTATGTGTATTATTTACCAATAAAACAAAAGAAACATCCTTGACCTAATTCAGTTTAAGATATAGCTATGTGTACTCTGATTTCCAGATGCATGTAATCTAAAAGTTAGACATAAAATTATATTCATTCAGAAATTGAATGAAACCTATAATGCATGAGTTTAAACAAGTCCTCTTAAAGTTTGGAATTAGACATATATTTTACCTAGATCAAACTTAATTTCTTTCATAAAACAAGCTCTCACAAAGGACAAGAGACATGAAGAACTTAAGATTAACTATGGATAGCATCAATATTCAAAAGATCTAACTTCAAAATTGGGAAGATAATGGTAAAGACAAGGAGTCCTGTAAAAATATACCTTCTATATTTACCAGATATAATAGTTTCTGATTCCACATATAAGAAGTTTGGAAGTTGCCACTTCATTCTAATAGCAAGTAAAAAGCTGAATAGAACAAAAAATAAACAACTCTTCTCGGGTCCAAAAGAAAGGGAAGGGGCTTCCCTGGTGGCACAGTGGTTGAGAGTCTGCCTGCCGATGCAGGGGACACGGATTCGTGCCCCGGTCTGGGAAGATCACACATGCCGTGGAGCGGCTGGGCCTGTGAGCCATGGCCGCTGAGCCTGCTGCATCCGGAGCCTGTGCTCCGCAACAGGAGAGGCCACAACAGTGAGAGGCCCACGTACCGCAAAAAAAAAAAAAAAAAAAAAAAAAAAAAAAAAAAAAAAAAGCAAAGAGAAGGACACAGGGCAAACCACTGTGATTGGAGATACGGACAGGCAACTAGAGAGCTGAAATTTGCCAGAGCAATGGAACCAGTGCAGTGAAAACCACATTGAGAGCCAGTGTCAGGGTAGGAAAACAGGAACTCTAATTGACAAATTATTAGAGGCTCAGTGTTGACAGTTCTGTGAATTTAAAACTCCCAATGGATCTAGTCATGGGGGGTAGGGGGGCACAATATTGTGAGGTAAATCTCTAGGAGCTTGTCAAAGTCCCAGTAGTAAACATAGAGAAAAATACTTTTGTTCTTCCAGCAGTGGAAGGGGAAAATGTAGCATTTTGAACTACACTGGAGCACTTTTTTTTTTTTTTTTTAAACAAGGCCTGCTCTCTAGTTAAATAGAACCTAACCTATTGGGGTATTATCAGGGACTAATTAACTCAGAGAGTGAAAATATCCAGCTCAGCTCACTCTAGCCATTCTGTCCCACCTAAATAGGGGAGACAAAAAACCCTGAGAAGCACTTCTGAATTTCACAGTCCAGAGGCATAAACTCACTAAAAGACTGAGACCTAATCATGGGACAATAGAATTCTGCCTCTCTCCTCAGAGCTCACTGTCACATTACTAACGCCTACTCACAGCACCTCCTTCTACCTGGAACATTAAGTCTGGCTATCAAGAAAAATTACAAGGCATACCAAAAGGCAAAAAAAACACAATTTGAAGAGAAAAAGCAAGCATCAGAACCAGACATGGCACAGATATTGGAATTATCATAGAACTATGATTGATATGCTAAGGGTTCTAATTGAAAAGTAGACATCATACAAGAACACATGGGCAGTGTAAATAAAGAGATAGAAATCCTAAGAGCCAAAGACAAATGTTAAAGGTAAAAAACACTGTAGCAGAAATGCAGTGACTTTGATGAGCTTATTAGTAGACTGGATACAGCTGAGGAAAGAGCCTCTGAGCTAGAGGACACATCAATAGAATCCTCAAAAACCAAACTGCAAAGAGAACAAAGGCTGAAAAGAACAGAGAAGAATACCCAAGAATGGTGGGGCAACCATACCTATATATATATGTAACATACCTATAGTAAGAATACCAGAATGAAAAGAAAGAAAAAGAAAAATAGAAATAAAGAGAGAGAGAAAAAGAAAGGAAAGAAAGAAAGAAAGAAAGAAAGAAAGAAAGAAAGAAAGAAAGAAAGAAAGAAAGAAAGAAAGATGAAAGAGAGAGGGAGGGAGGGAAGGAGAGAAGGAGGAAGGGAGGAAGAAAAGAAGGAAGGAAGGAAGGAAGGAAGGAAGAAATATCTGAAACATTAGTGGCTGAGAATTTCCTTAAATTGTCAGACACCAAACCAAAAATCCAGAAAGAGATTACCAAGTAGGATAAATGCCAGCAAAACTACACTTCAGCATGTTATTTTCAAAAATACAGACAAAGATAAGAAAAAAATCCTGAAAGAAGCCAGAAGGAAAAACAAAACAAAACAAAAACACATTACTTATGGAGGAACAAAGATAAGAATTATATCCAACATCTCTTCAGACACCAATAAAGTAAGAAGTGATTGGAGAGAAATATTTAAAATGTTGAGAGAAAAACAAAAACAAAAACACAGTCTAGAATATTGTGGCCTGTCAAATTATGCTTCAAAAGTGAAGAAGAAATGAAGTAAAAACAATATAATTTATGTTATTATAAATTTTTTGACAGGCACTTTAACCCAAATAATGAACAAATTAATGAAATTGGAATTTTATATATTTTTGCCTTTAAAGAAAAATAAAGGACATTTTATCTATAGTTATTATCAAAGAAGTTCTGCAAATTACTCTTTTGGGTTACTCAGTGGGAAAATACAATCAATTGAATAGCTGACATTTTCAACAAATTTTCCTATATTATATAAAAGTTCATGTTTTCTTTTCTTACTATAGGAATTAACACACTCATTTAAATACCTTTAAAAACATAGAAACTCAAAAAATTGAATAATTATTTTAGAGGTCAGAGATACACACTGTAGTTATTTTGTTATAAATACATTTGATATATTATACAGAACAATATTTATATGACATATTGGCAATTTAATTTAACTTTACTGAATAAATACTAATTCTTATCAATGCTATCTGCTAAACTTCCTTTCTATCTTCTAAATTTCTTTCAAATTTTCTTTTATACTTTTTAGCAGACCAGTGTCCTTGAATACTCAGAAAATTACAACAGTATTTTAACTGTTTTCCTATATTTAAGTTTTCTTTTCAAGGTATTTAGTCTCCACCTATAGATAGAGTCCCTATGTAAAACCAATTTTATTTATGTAAAAATATAAATCAATTCACATCATTCTCCTGCTGAGGCCTTACAGTTTTAAAGCACAAATTTGTCTGGAGAGACCCTTTAAGAGGAAAAGGGCTATTTATTTCCCTAGCCACATCACAAATACTACATGTGCCTCTCTTTCTCCTGACTAAAGCTGTTATTCATTTGGATATGTCAGTTCTTATGAGGATCCTTCCATGTCACAACCTACACATTAGATTGGGTTTGGCACCTCATAATCAGACTATCACTGACCCATGCTCTTTAATAATGGTTTTAATTACCTTTACTTCACTAAGTGACAAGTTTCATAAAGGCAGGGACTATGTATGCTGTGTTTGCTTTGGAACCTCCAAACCAAGTATAAAGTTGTTGAATAATAGAATGAAAATTTTTAAATAGTAAATTTTTTTTTAAACATCTTTATTGGGGTATAATTGCTTTACAAAAATGGTGTATTAGTTTCTGCTTTATAACAAAGTGAATCAGCTATACATATACATATGTTCCCATATGTCTTCCCTCTTGCGTCTCCCTCCCTCCCACTCTCCCCATCCCACCCCTCCAGGCTGTCACAAAGCACCGAGCTAATACCCCTGTGCCTTGCGGCTGCTTCCCCCTAGCTATCTACCTTACTACGTTTGTTAGTGTGTATATGTCCATGACTCTCTCTCGCCCTGTCAAAACTCACCCTTCCCCCTCCCCATATCCTCAAGTCCGTTCTCCAGTAGGTCTGCGTCTTTATTCCTGTCTTACCCCTAGGTTCTTCATGATATTTTTTTTTCCTTAAATTCCATATATATGTGTTAGCATACGGTATTTGTCTTTTTCTTTCTGACTTACTTCACTCTGTATGACAGACTCTAGGTCTATCCATCTCATTACAAATAGCTCAATTTCATTTCTTTTAAGGCTGAGTAATATTCCATTGTGAATATGTGCCACATCTTCTTTATCCATTCATCCGATGATGGGTGCTTAGGTTGTTTCCATCTCCGGGCTATTGTAAATAGAGCTGCAATGAACATTTTGGTACATGACTCTTTTTGAATTTTGGTTTTCTAAGGGTATATGCCCAGTAGTGGGATTGCTGGGTCATATGGTAATTCTATTTGTAGTTTTTTAAGGAACCTCATACTGTTTTCCATAGTGGCGGAACCAATTCACATTCCCACCAGCAGTGCAAGAGTGTCCCCTTTTCTCCACACCCTCTCCAGCATTTATTGTTTCTAGATTTTTTGATGATGGCCATTCTGACTGGTGTGAGATGATATCTCATTGTAGTTTTGATTTGCACTTCTCTAATGATTAATGATGTTGAGCATTCTTTCATGTGTTTGTTGGCATTCTGTATATCTTCTTCGGAGAAATGTCTATTTAGGTCTTCTGCCCATTTTTGGATGGGGTTGTTTGTTTTTTTGTTATTGAGCTGCATGGGCTGCTTGTAAATTTTGGAGATTAATCCTTTGTCAGTTGCTTCATTTGCAAATGTTTTCTCCCATTCTGAGGGTTGTGTTTTGGTCTTGATTATGGTTTCCTTTGCTGTGCAAAAGCTTTGAAGTTTCATTAGGTCCCATTTGTTTATTTTTGTTTTTATTGCCATTACTCTAGGAGGTGGGTCAGAAAGGATCTTGCTGTGATTTATGTCATAGAGTGTTCTTCCTATGTTTTCCTCTAAGAGTTTGATAGTTTCTGGCCTTACATTTAGGTCTTTAATCCATTTTGAGCTTATTTTTGGGTATGGAGTCAGGGAGTGATCTAATCTCATACTTTTACATGTGCCTGTCCAGTTTTCCCAGCACCATTTATTGAAGAGGCTGTCCTTTCTCCACTGTACATTCCTGCCTCCTTTATCAAAGATAAGGTGTCCATAGGTGCGTGGGTTTATCTCTGGGCTTCCTATCCTGTTCCACTGATCTATCTTTCTGTTTTTGTGCCAGTACCATACTGTCTTGATTACTGTTGCTTTTTAATATAGTCTGAAGTCAGGGAGCCTGATTCCTCCAGCTCCTTTTTTCGTTCTCAAGACTGCTTTGGCTATTCGGGGTCTTTTGTGTTTCCATACAAATTGCGAAATTTTTTGTTCTGTTACTGTGAAAAATGCCAGTGGTAGTTTGATAGGGATTGCATTGAATCTGTAGATTGCTTTGGGTAGTAGAGTCATTTTCACAATGTTGATTCTTCCCATCCAAGAACATGGTATATCTCTCCAGCTATTTGTATCATCTTTAATTTCTTTCATCAGTGTCTTATAATTTTCTGCATACAGGTCTTTCATCTCCTTAGGTAGGTTTATTCCTAGATATTTTATTCTTTTTGTTGCAATGGTAAATGGGAGTGTTTTCTTGATTTCACTTTCAGATTTTTCATCATTAGTATATAGGAATGCCAGAGATTTCTGTGCATTAATTTTGTATCCTGCTACTTTACCAAATTCATTGATTAGCTCTAGTAGTTTTCTGGTAGCATCTTTAGGATTCTCTATGTATAGTATCATGTCATCTGCAAACAGTGACAGCTTTACTTCTTCTTTTCAGATTTGGATTCATTTTATTTCCTTTTCTTCTCTTATTGCTGTGGCTAAAACTTCCAAAACTGTGTTGAATAAGAGTGGTGAGAGTGGGCAACCTTGTTTTGTTCCTGATCTTAGTGGAAATGCTTTAAGTTTTCACCATTGAGGATGATGTTTGCTGTGGGCTTGTCATATATGGCCTTTATTATGTTGAGGAAAGTTCCCTCTATGCCTACTTTATGCAGGGTTTTTATCATAAATGGGTGTTGAATTTTGTCGAAAGCTTTCTCTGCATCTATTGAGATGATCATATGGTTTTTCTCCTTCAATTTGTTAATATGGTTTATCACACTGATAGATTTCCGTATATTTAAGAATCCTTGAATTCCTGGAATAAAACCCACTTGATCATGGTGTATGATCCTTTTAATGTGCTGTTACATTCTGTTTGCTAGTATTTTGTTGAGGATTTTTGCATCTATGTTCATCAGTGATATTGGCCTGTAGTTTTCTTTCTTTGTGACATCCTTGTCTGGTTTTGGTATCAAGGTGATGGTGGCCTCGTAGAAGGAATTTGGGAGTGTTCCTCCCTCTGCTATATTTTGGAAGAGTTCGAGAAGGATAGGTGTTAGCTCTTCTCTAAACATTTGATAGAATTCACCTGTGAAGCCATCTGGCCCTGGGCTTTTGTTTGTTGGAAGATTTTTAATCACAGTTTCAATTTCAGTGCTTGTGATTGGCCTGTTCATATTTTCTATTTCTTCCTGATTCAGTCTTGGCAGGTTGTGCATTTCTAAGAATTTGTCCATTTCTTCCAGATTGTCCATTTTATTGGCATAGAGTTGCTTGTAGTAATCTCTCATGATTTTTTTTATTTCTGCAGTGTCAGTTGTTACTTCTCCTTTTTCATTTCTAATTCTATTGATTTGAGTCTTCTCCCTTTTTTTCTTGATGAGTCTGGCTAGTGGTTTATCTATTTTGTTTATCTTCTCAAAGAACCAGCTTTTAGTTTTATTGATCTTTGCTATCGTTTCCTTCATTTCTTTTTCATTTATTTCTGATCTGATTTTTATGATTTCTTTCCTTCTGCTAGCTTTGGGGTTTTTTTTTTTGTTCTTCTTTCTCTAATTGCTTGAGGTGCAAGGTTAGGTTGTTTATTCGAGATGTTTCCTGCTTCTTAAGGTGGGCTTGTATTGCTATAAACTTCCCCCTTAGAACTGCTTTTGCTGCATCCCATAGGTTTTGGGTCGTTGTGTCTCCATTGTCATTTGTTTCTTGGTATTTTTTTTATTTCCTCTTTGATTTCTTCAGTGATCACTTCATTATTAAGTTGTGTATTGTTTAGCCTCCATGTGTTTGTATTTTTTACAGATCTTTTCCTGTAATTGATATCTAGTCTCATGGTGTTGTGGTCAGAAAAGATACTTGATACAATTTCAGTTTTCTTAAATTTACCAAGGCTTGATTTGTGACCCAAGATATGATCTATCCTGGAGAATGTTCCATGAGCACTTGAGAAAAATGTGTATTCTGTTTTCTTTGGATGGAATGTCCTATAAATATCAATTAAGTCCATCTCCTTTAATGTATCAGTTAAAGCTTGTGTTTCCTTATTTACTTTCATTTTGGATGATCTGTCCATGGGTGAAAGTGGGGTGTTAAAGTCCCCTACTATGAATGTGCTACTGTCGATCTCCCCTTTTATGGCTGTTAGTATTTGCCTTATGTATTGAGGTGCTCCTATGTTGGGTGCATAAATATTTACAATTGTTATATCTTCTTCTTGGATCAATCCCTTGATCATTATGTAGTGTCCTTCTTTGTCCCTTTTAATAGTCCTTATTTTAAAGTCTATTTTGGCTGATATGAGAATTGCTACTCTAGCTTTCTTTTGGTTTCCATTTGCATGGAATATCTTTTTCCATCCCCATACTTTCAGTCTGTATGTGTCTCTAGGTCTGAAGTGGGTCTCTTGTAGACAGCATATATAAGGGTCTTGTTTTTGTATCCATTCAGCCAAGCTGTGTCTCTTGGTGGGAGAATTTAGTCCATTTACATTTAAGGTAATTATCGATATGTATGTTCCTATTCCCATTTTCTATATTGTTTTGGGTTCATTATTATAGGTCGTTTCCTTCTCTTGTGTTTCTTGTCTAGAGAAGTTCCTTTAGCATTTGTTGTAAAGCTGGTTTGGTGGTGCTGAACTCTCTCAGCTTTTGCTTGTCTGTAACGTTTTTAATTTCTCCATCAAATCTGAATGAGATCCTTGCTGGGCAGAGTAGTCTTGGTTGCAGGTTTTTCTCCTTCATCACTTTCAGTATGTCCTGCCACTTTCTTCTGGCTTGTAGGGTTTTTGCTGAGAGATCAGCTGTTAACCTTATGGGGATTCCCTTGTGTGTTATTTGTTGTTTTTCCCTTGCTGCTTTTAATATGCTTTCTTTGTATTTAATTTTTGACAGTTTGATTAATATGTGTCTTGGCATATTTCTCCTTGTATTTATCCTGTATGGGACTCTCTGTGCTTCCTGGACTTGATTAACTATTTCCTTCCCCATATTAGGGAAGTTTTCAACTATAATCTCTTCAAATATTTTCTCAGTCCCTTTCTTTTTCTCTTCGTCTTCTGGAACCCCTATAATTCGAATGTTGGTGCGTTTAATGTTGTCCCAGAGGTCTTTGAGACTGTCCTCAGTTCTTTTCATTCTTTTTTCTTTATTCTGCTCTGCAGTAGTTATTTCCACTACTTTATCTTCCAGGTCACTTATCCGTTCTGCCTCAGTCAATCTGCTATTGATCTTATCTAGAGTACTTTTCATTTCATTTATGGTGTTGTTCATCGTTGCTTGTTTCATCTTTATTTCTTCTAGGTCCTTGTTAACTGTTTCTTGCATTTTGTCCATTCTACTTCCAAGATTTCGGATCATCCTTACTATCATTATTCTGAATTCTTTTTCAGGTAGATTGCCTATTTCCTCTTCATTTTTTAGGTCTGGTGGGTTTTTATCTTGCTCCTTCATCTGCTGTGTGTTTTTCTGTCTTCTCATTTTGCTTATCTTACTGTGTTTGGGGTCTCCTTTTTGCAGGCTGCACGTTCGTAGTTCCCGTTGTTTTTGATGTCTGTCTCCAGTGGCTAAGGTTGTTTCAGTGGGTTGTGTAGGCTTCCTGGTGGAGGGGACTAGTGCCTGTGTTGTGCTGGATGAGGCTGGATCTTGTCTCTCTAGAGAGCAGGTTCTCGTCTGGTGGTGTGTTTTGGGGTGTCTGTGGACTTATTATGATTTTAGGCAGCCTGTCTGCTAATGGGTGGGGTTGTGTTTCTGTTTTGCTAGTTGTTTGGCATAGGTTGTCCAGCACTGTAGCTTGCTGGTCGTTGAGTGAAGCTGGGTGCTGGTGTTAAGATGGAGGTCTCTGGGAGATTTCCACCGTTTAATATTATGTGGTGCTGGGAGGTCTCTTGTTGACCAGTGTCCTGAAGTTGGCTCTCCTACCTCAGAGGCAGAGCCCTGACTCCTGGGCTGGAGCACCAAGAGCCTTTCATCCACACAGCTCAGAATAAAAGGGAGAAAAATTAGAGAGAATTAGTAGAAGTATGAGGAAAGAAAGAAGGAAAGGAGGAAAGGAAGGAAGGAAGAAAGAAGCAAAGAAGGAAAGAAACAGGGAAGGAGGGAGGGAGGAAAGAAGGAAGGAAGGAGGGAAAGAAGGAAAAAAGACAGAAAGAAAGAAGATACGGTAAAAATAAAATAACGTATAATATAGTTATTGAATTAAAAAATATTTAGAAAAAAAAAAAAAAAAGGACAGATAGAGCCTTAGGACAGATATTGGAAGCAAAGCTATACAGAGAAAATCTTACACAGAAGCATACATATACACGTTCACAAAAAGAGGTAAACGGGGAAAAATCATAAATCTTGCTCTCAGAGACCACGTCCTTAATTTGGGTTGATTCGTTGTCTAAAGGAGGGAAGGAAGGAAGGAAAGAAAGAAAGAACGAAGGTAAAGTATAATAAAGTTATTACAACTAAAATTAATTATTAAGAAAAAGAATTAAAAAAAAATATCCATGGACGGATAGAGCCCTAGGGCAAATGGTGGAAGCAAGAGTATACAGACAAGATCTCACACAGAAGCATACACATACACATTCACAAAAAGAGGAAAAGGGAAAAAAATCATAGATATCGCTCCTAAATTCCACCTCTTCAATTTGGGATCATTCCTTGTCTATTCAGGTATTCCACAGATGCAGGGTATATCAAGTTGATTGTGGAGCTTTAATCCGCTGCTTCTGTGGCTGCTGGGAGAGATTTCTCTTTCTCTTCTTTGTTCTCACAGCTCACAGGAGCTCAGCTTTGGATCTGGCCCTGCCTCTGCGTGTAGGTCGCTGGAGGGCGTCTGTTTTTTGCTCAGACAGGACGGGGTTAAAGGAGCCGCTGATTCGGGGGCTCCGGCTCACTCAGGCTCCGCGGTTTTAGCCGCGGCTCGCGCCCGTCTCTGGGGTTCGCACTTTTAGCCGCGGCTCGCGCCTGTCTCTGGAGTTCCTTTAAGCAGCACTCTTAAACCCCTCTCCTCGTGCACCAGGAAACAAAGAGGGAAGAAAAAGTCTCTTGCCTCTTGGGCAGGTGCAGGCTTTTCCCCGAACTCCCTCCCGGCTAGTCGTGGTGCACTAACCCCTTCAGGCTATGTTCAAGCCGCCAATCCCAGTCCTCTCCCTGCGCTCCGTCCAAAACCGAAACCCGAGCCTCAGCTCACAGCCCCACCTGCCCCGGCGGGTGAGCAGACAAGCCTCTCGGGTTGGTGAGTGCCAGTCGGCACCGATCGTCTGTGCAGGAATCTCCCCGCTTTGCCCTTCGCACACGTCGCTGTGCACTACTCTGTGGTCCCAAAGATCCCCCCTCCGCCTCCCGCAGTGTCCGCCCGCGGAGGGCCTTCCTAATGTGTGGAAACTTTTCCTCCTTCACAGCTCCCTCCCACTGGTGCAGGTGCCGTCCTTATTCTTTTGTCTCTGTTTTTTTCTTTTTTTCTTTTGCCCTACCCAGGTACGTTGGGAGTTTCTTGCCTTTTGGGAGGTCTGAGGCCTTCTGCCAGCTTCCAGTAGGTGTTCTGTAGGAGTTGTTCCACGTGTAGATGTATTTCTGGTGTATCCGTGGGGAGGAAGGCGATCTCCGCATCTTACTCTTCCGCCATCTTCAAGGTCCCCCCTAAATAGTAAATTTTTAATAACATGTATCCTCTCCCTGAGCACATAATATTCCCTCTTCTGGAATATTCTTTCTGTCTTATATATTTGACTAAATCTTTCTTATCCTTAAGACTTCAACTTAAATGTTATTTCTCCAGAGTCTTTCTCTGGATCCTGAACCTAAAATGTATCCTTCTGTAGTACTCTCTCAAAATGTGGTGTAATTTTCCAACAAAGTGCAGATCATGTTTTGTAATATATAATTATTCCTTTGAATATTTGGCTGTGTATGTTTCTCTCACTATAGGTTATTAATGGCAGGAAAGGGACGATTTTGTTCATTTCTCTCCACTGTCCTAGTCAGGGCTGCACAGCTAGAAATGGGTGTTCAGGCATTTTGATATTGACAGGGTAAATGCAAAGAGTTTGGGGTCTATTTCATTGGACATTTACATCAAAGAAGTAACTTTTCCTATTTGCATTTTGTTTCTCTAGCAGAACACTGTTTGGGAAGGTCTATTTCTTATTTTCAAAATTGCAATACGACAGACACATTTATCACTCAACAATTTATGGTATTTTTACTGTAACTTTATGGACAAACTGATCCAGGGTTACTCCTTTGTTGTCTCTGCGTCTGAGAATCAAAACACACAAGTAGACATTGAAGTTTTAAATTGCTTGCATCTACTGGCAAACTGTAAATTTTCCAGCTCATTTATGCAAAATAAAGATTACCTCAGACCTGGAAGTTAAATTCGATTAGCATTTCACTAAAGATGAGCATGCAAGGTGAGTAATGTCTCTTTTTTAACAGATTAGTATTATATGTATTCCTTGTATAATGATAAGCAAATCATTCCTGAGGCCACATTCAAGGAGAACTGTGCAAGATAAACAGTATTTTCTGTCAGTTAACAAATGAACAATTTATTTATAATGCTTTAGAAATTTTAGTCACATATAATTTTATTTTAAAGAACAGTAACTCATACATTTTCATCTTAAGAAATAAGTTTTTATAAAACCAGTTTTAATAATGTTCCTGCAAGAGTATAAATAGGATTTAACAATAGGAGTAAATTTATAATGGTCATCTATTATTAATACTGAATGTATAAACCCTATTGAGGAAAGCACACGAATAATTTAATAAGACAATATACTATGGATATGGATGTATCAATAACTCTCAAGTGATTGGCATATTCATCCATTCTTCATTAAAAGTTCATGGCTATTTAATTCCTGACAAACTCAAATATAAACAGTATGTTCTAGAAAAAGGAGCAAGCCTTTTAATACTATGTTTATTTATTTTGAATATAATTTATCAGTGATACTTTTGTTGCAAAATATTGTCACTGCAACTGGAAATTTGGCTAGAAATTTATTAGAGTTATATTGCCATTTCCCTTTAGAGGAATGTATACGTGAGATGCATTTTAAAATGCTAAAGAACAACAGAGAAGTTAAGGAAGGCAGAGATATGTCCCTTAAAGTACTATTGCATAAATAGACTCAGCCTTTACTTTTGCACCACAGCTGCTTTTATTTGGAAAGAAATATTTTTTATTATCCAATTTTAAGTTATTTAACCCTTAAAAATTTGAATTAATGTCATTATACTCACTGAAGCACAAGTGAATTTACCTATTGACTGTTCTGGCGAAGAGAGAATGGAAATTAATGGCTGGGTTATTTGTGATCTAGTTTAACATAATATAAAATTTGATATATAGGTACAGCAATAACAACAAAATAAAGAGAGAATATTAAGTGAAACAACGAACCCTGGGAAAAGAGTAAGACAACAAGGAACATTTAGAATAGGGGAAAGTTACAGTGACATGCTATTTTTTTTTTTCTGTTCTGAAACTGCACTGTATATTTATTAGATTTTCTTGTGACTAAAGATAACTAGGGTAGATTCTTGTTCCCCATTATATGGAAGATTATACTAATAATATAAAGTTATTGCTTGGAATATTTGGCCAAATATATAATGTTTACTTTTATAGACTCTTCTAAAAATGATTATTTAACACTTAAAGACATTTTCATCCCTTAAAGCCAGCCATATAATATATCATAAATTAGTAAACTGTTTCCCTATTTTGGGACATTTTATAAAACATCAAATTTTTAAAGGAGCCAATTTAATGCTTTTGTTTGTTAATTTAAGCTAAAACATAATACTTTACCTTTAAAAATTCATTCAGTCAAAATATGTATTATAAATCGATTGCATTCCTTTACTGTTATAAGTACAGAGGATACAGTGATAATTAAATAGACACAAGTCCTGATCTGCTAAAGCTTACAGTATAGGAGAAAAAGGCATTGAAGCAATAATCAAATACACACAAAACTATGAACTGCAATTATCTATCTATAGAAAATATAGAATAGTATGAGGTTTACCAAATTTGTAGTGGGGCTCATGGAAGGCATGTCAGAAGAATTTATATATAAGGGAAGACCTGAAAGAAAAACAAAATGCTATCAACAAAGGGTCAGTGCAGGGTGCTGCAGTTAGAGGAAGCATCATGTTCTTCTATGTCCAGATATGATAAAAGAGCTTAATGGATTCAATCATCTGAAAGTAAGCCAGCATGGCTGGAAATTAGTGAGGAGGGTAAAACTGATACAAAAGGAGACTAAAGAGTTTCCGGGTCATGAAGGGACTTGGCAAAATTTAGGAATTTGAATTTTATACCATGCTTACTTAAAGAATTTTAAGAAAGATAACAATAAATTTATAAAAATATAAATTTAAGAAAGATAACAATACACATTTATTTCCATTTTGAGAAGAAAATTTAACTTCAGGAGAATGAAATAGAGGAGGAGGGTGGGTTGAAAGTGAAGAGACAATTAGGAGGAATCACTGTCAAGAAATAATTGTAAGTTGATTTAGAGAAATAGCAGTTGCCAAAGAGAAAATTGGATAGATTTGAAATATATTTTTAAGTTAAGTCAACATAACTTGGTAATTGACAGGTGGATGATGGAGAAAGAAGAGCCACAGGGGCTCACTTTCCATTTTCAACAGCTGAATGGCATCAACATTTATAAATTGGAAGTCTGAAGGAAAAGAAACTTTATGGGAAGTATCAATAATTACATTTGGGATATATTTTGCCTAAAGTCCATTAAAACATCTGAGTGGAAATATCTAGTAGTTAACCCGAAACAAAGTTAGAACTCAGGGTAGTTTTGAATTCCAGATATATTAGTTGGTGGTCATAGTTTATATGTATTTGAATGTATTGGATAAAGGGAAGAGAGAGAGGGAGAGAGAGAGAGAGAGAGGGAGAAAAAGAAAGAGAGAGGTTAATCTAAAGCAAGGGAGATGTTTCTAGAAGTTAGAGTGGGAAAATGTGGTGAATTTTGCTTAAAGGTCAAGTGCAATACTATTAAAAAACGTGCAAGTGTCAAGAAGAGAGTGTAAGAAAACAAGGTACGTTTCCTTCCCTCCCAAGAACTGCATATCATTCTGGACAAAAATATTTTAAAACACATTTTAAATTAAAATCATATCAAAAATCAGATAAGCATCTCTTTGGATTAAAAGCAATTCCATCTTGTAAGTAGGTCTCTATCAACAGAAAAAAATTGCTGCAAAAGTAGAACATTGAGATCAGGAGATCAGTCAACTTTAGAGTTGTATTGGGAACGTTAATTTACGCAAAGGAAGAAAACTTGTGGAATAAATCTGTGATATTGGAGATTTTTTAAAAAAGTGAGAACTTCCAATTTCCCTTAGGTTGTATAAAGCTGCAAATAATATGTTTATCACACAAAAAATGAGTAAACACTGATTAAACTAAAATATTTCTTTTGAGTCCCATCAGAAATCTGAGGTCACAAAGCAACCATGTAACCTAAAATTCAAGAAAAGGACAAGTCACTTCTGGAGAATGATTAAACATGAGCATCATCTCAACTGTGGTGGAGGACGGGGAAAAAAATGTCTGTGTGGCCTCAATAAAATGTAATCAGCTAAATTATAAAGAACTGCTGAGCACCAAGTAATCTAGCTTTTTATTCAGAAATAGCTGAGACTGTTGTATATCTGTCTCTACAGCTTTACTGCACAAAACAACTGACATTCTATTAAGAATTTAAGAACACACACACAAAAACAAGAGGAGTCAACCTAATATAAAGAGACAAAGCAAAAAATATAAGCAGTTCATAAATGACTCAGATATTGAAACTATCATACAGGAGATTTGAAACACCTTTGATAAAAATATTAAAGCATGTAGTGGGAAAGGTGTACAACATACATGAATATAGGGGGATGTCTTAGCCTAGGTTTTCTATAGAAACAGAACCAATATGATATATTTCTTATAATATATCTTATGTATTATATAAAAATAAATTTTAATATATTTATATAAAATATATGTTATAGAGAGATCTATTATAAGGAATTAGCTCATATCATTATGGAGGCTGAGAAGTTCCCAGTTTTTCAGTCGGCAAGCTGGAGACCCAGGAGAACCAATGGCGTAAATTCCAGTCTCACAGCAAGAGAAGATAGATGTCCCAGCTTCAATACATTCAGACAGAGAAGAATAAATTCTCCCTTACTCAGACTTTTTTGTTGTAGTCAGGCCTCTAAAAGATTGGGCTGGGCCCACACACATTGGGTAGGACATTCTGGTTTCTCCAGTTAATTTAAAATGTTAATGTCATCCAGAAGTATCCTCACAGACACACCCAAAATATTTAGCCAAATACCTGGGCATCCTGTGATCCAGGCAATTTGACACATAAAATTAACCATCACAGGAGATTTCAGCATAGAGGTGAAAACTGAAATAGTCAAATGGAGATGCCAGAAGTAATTATAAATTGTCAGATAGATGTGTTAATAGAAATTACCGAAAGTAAAACATCCAAAGAAAGACAGGAAATATATAGAGAGAATAAGACATGTAAGAGGCCTAATATAATCCCAGAGGGGAAGAGAAAGAGAATGGGGAAGAAAAAATACTTGAAGAAATAATAGCCAATATATTTCCTCAGATTGATCTTCTAATTGCATGTATAGTAAATATTTATTCTCTGTTTAAAACATTTCAACGTCTCTCTTTCACCTTCAGTAGTATCATATTTTTACCCTGATTTATAAACCTCTCTAATCTTATCTTCATTGGCCATCCAAGCTATATTTCTAGTTATACAAACTCCAGCATTCAATACGTTCAATACCCAGTGATCTCAAGTTCCAGAAATGTTCTCTTGCAACATGTGTATTTGTACATATAGATTCCTTTTTCTGAAAATCCTCATCCACACCCAAGTCAACCTGACCTGAACTCATATCCAAGGTTATTTTGAAGGTTATTTTTATTAGAGGTCTTCCCTGACTTCCAGGCTATGTTAGTGTATTCCAATATTACCACCAACTTGCTTTTTCCATAACTTTTGTAATAATTTATTATAATACTTTCCTTATGCATATTTTTCTAAATAGGGAGTAAATCTCCTGAGTTAGGTGAATGCATTATTGTTTTATTGTATTTTCCTGTGTAGTTCAATGACCTGTGCATGGAAGATGCTATTACATAATAAATGTTCACCAAATTAATAAATTACTTATTTAATAAGATAAAAATGATATGTGTAATGTTAATAATAACAAAGAAAATATGACTAGCTCACTACAGACTTTAGTGTAGTGCTTATGAATAGTTGTTTTCTTTAATTACTACATTCGAATGTTACAGTTTTTAATTTATTCTTTTATGATCAGCATATTTGCAAAGATTTGTAACTTGCAAAAATCTGGGCATCAAAAGTTTAGAATAAAAAAATTATAGTTTAATAGTTTATGAAAACACAAGTTAGCAGATATCGTAAATCACTAACAAAATGCACAAATTTTCTGAGCACAATGCAACCATGCTGAAGAGGGCTGTAGATATAACTTGTAGCAAACCTTTCAAAGCAGACTCTATTAATAATCTTAATTTTTACTGTTGCATTTATCAGCATTAACACATGAAAGATTATATATGTGAGCTATTTATATGATAATAAAATTGTGTAAAATCTGTAGTATGCAAAAAATCAAGCATTTATATTTGTTTTCTTTCTTGCCATGGTTATTTTGTTATATTTATGATTTGTAATTTATTTTCATAGTGCATATTTATGAATAGGAAATCATAATCTATATAAAATATATTCACACAAGATACTGTATTATAAAGACAGTCTTTTGCCGATGTATTTATCTCCTGTAATATATTATAAATATATCCTCTAAATAATGGTGTATATGATTGCATTCTGAACAAATTCTATGAATGTAATTCTAAATGAACTTGGAATTTGGTTTAGTCATTGTTGAGAACACGTTTAACACATTCAGTTATTCTGTGAATAAACCTTTTGAATTAGGGAAGACTCCCCAGATAGGAAGATAATAAAAAATAGGCAAAAATGAAATTCTTCTCTATATTCTGGAATTGTAAAATGTATTGCTATTCATATTTTGTCTTTCTATACAACTTTAATTTTTTCATGGCTTCATGTCCTAATGCAAATCCTACCTCAAAGATACCTGTTTATCTTTCTTCTTTTTTTTAAAGTTGTGATCTTGTTGTATCATTTACATTAACTTACACAAGATATTATTTAGCCATTTCTCCTTTCCTCAAAATTCTTTAAAACTTGAAAAACGCTGCCACTTTGGAAATTCAATATTTTGAAAGTGAATTTTTTTTAATTTAAGATGTTTTATTTCTTCCTAGAGTCTTTAAGGAAGACATTAAGATATTTTACTTCTTCATTAGATATTTTATTTAATAAAATAAAAGATTTATTTATTTAGATATTAAGATATTTTATTTCTTCATTAAGATATTATTTCTTCTTAGAGTCTTGATTTTCCTGAAAATCTTTCAGTAAACTCTTACAAAGTTTCTAATATTTTATTCTATTCTACATCTTCTTTATTCTCGTCCACCCTTTCTTATTCACTTAAACTTAAATCTCAAAGCGCAGTTTTTGTTTTTTACCTTTGAACTGTACATATCTTTATGTAATGATATCTCATGAGAAATTTTACACCAATTTACTTGTTCTCAAAACCTGTTTAACTTTTCTGCTTTTTGTAATATAAAGTTCCAGTTTTTAGTAAATTAAATTATTTAAATTCAGATTATATACACATGCATATATCTACTATATTAAAACTTTAATTTATAACTAAATACATAAATATAATTTATTTGAGGTATTATTGACAACTAAAAATTATACATATTTAAGGTGTGAAACTTGAGGGTATCTTTACATTGTGAAATAACCATGATGATAAGATAATTAATAAAAGAACACCCTGTTTTTTGAAAGTTTGCTCTGTGCCTATTGGCTTTTATGAAAGACCTACATTAGTGCCTATTTTCACTAACAAAGAAATTCAAAGATTTTTGTTTTCATGAAGAAAGGCAAGAATTAAAAATAGCATTCAGTGTTTGTTTTGCAGTGAGCCTATAGAGGCAGCACACACCCAGAAGGTTAAGTGGCACTGCCAAGCTCCTTCCCCTGGAACTACACTCAACATCTCAGCCTCAAGGCTTCATAACTTTGAACTGTGTCTGTGAGCATCTGTGCTTGATCTCAATTTACTTTGTGCAGCCATTAGCAAGATGTGCCCTAAGGTAATCACTTCTTCACTTCATACCATCTCAGCTTGAGAAAGGTTTTATAGGAACTCTGTACGTTTGGATAGTGGGGGAAATCTGTCTATCCATCACCACACATCCATACAATTTCCTTCCTCTCTCCCTCCCTCCCTCTCTCTCGTTTCTTCCTTCCTCCCTCCCTCCCTCTTTCTTTCTTACTTTCTTTCTTTCTTTTTCTTTTTTTTCTTTCTTTCCTTCTTTCTTTCTTTCTTTAGTTCTTCTTCTTCTTTTCTTTCCTAAATTTTTTCTTTCACTTATTATTTACCCTCTAAGCAAATTTCAAGTATTCAATGCAGTATTATTAAATATAATTAAAGTCACATTGCACATTAGATCTCTAGAATTTATTCATTTTGCATAACTGACACTTTGTACGCCTTGATCATCATCTCCCTATTTCCCTCTCTCCACAGCCTCTGAAAACCACCCTTCTCCTCTCTGTTTTTATGGTTTAACTCTTTTAGGTTCCACATATGTGAATTAATGTAGTATTTGTCCTTTTCTGTCTAGCTTATTTCACTTAGCATAATGCCCTCCTGATCCATCCATATTGTCAGAAATGATAGGAATCCTTCTTTCTCGTGGTTAAATAATATTCCATTGTACAGATATACTACATTTCTAAATCTTGTCATCTATCAATGGACATTAGTGTTGTTTCTATGTATTGGTTATTGTGAATAATGCTGAAATGAACATAGATTGCATATATCTCTTTGGGATACAGATTTCATTTCCTTTGGATATAGACCCAGGATATATACCTGGAAAATAAAGTAATTCTATTTTAAAGTTTTTGAGAAAATACCACTTTATTTTCCATAATGACCATATCAATTGATATTTCTACCAATAGTGTAGAAAGGTTGGTTTTTCTGCACACCCTCACCAACACTTACTATCTCTGTCTCTCTGATAATAGCCATTCTAACAGGTGTGAGATGATATCTCTTTATGGTTTTGATTTGTACTTAGGTGATGAAAAGTGAAACTATGCACCTATTCATATACCTATTGGCTATTTGCTTGTTCTCTTGGAAAAATACCTACACAGGTCCTTTGCCCAATTTTTATTTTTGTAATCAGGTTGTTATTTTTCTATTGAGTTGTAGGAATTCCTTATATATTTTGGATAGTAACCCCTTATCAGATATATGGTTTACAAACATTTTTCTTGATTCCATAGGTTGCTTTTTCTATTCTGTTAACTCTTTCCTTTATTGTTCAGAGTTTTTAGTTTGTTGCAGTCAGAAGTTTATTTTTGCATTTTTTGCATCCGCTTTTGGTGTCATAGCCATGAAATTATTGCCAAAACCAATGTCAAGAAATTTTTTCTCTCTGTATTCTTCTAGTAGTTTTACAGTTTCCAGTCTTACATTTAAGGAGGCATGTGGATATCTAGTTTTTCAAAAAACATTTACTGAAGAGACTATGTTTTTACCATTGGGTTTTCTTGACACCCTTGTTGAAAATCAGTTAGACAAAGATATTTGGATTATTTTCTGGGTTTTTATTTTGTTCTATTAGCCTACATGCCTGTTGTTATGCCAGTAACATACAGTTTTGATTACTGTAACTGTGAAATATATTTTGCAATCAGGAAGTATGATGCCTCCAGCTTTGTGCTTCTTGCTCAAGACTGTTTTGGCTATTCAGAGTCTTTTGTGGTTCCAGATAAAGTTTAAAATTGGGTTTTCTATAAAGAGTGCCATTGGAATTTTGATAAGAATTGTATTGAATCTATAGATCATATTGGGTAATATGGACATTTTTGCAATATTAAGCTCCTGATCCATGATCATAGGATGTCTTTTTGCTTATTTTTCTTAATTTCCTCTATCAATGTTTTAAAATTTTCAGTGCATAAGTAAAATTGGTTAAGTTTATTCCTATGAATTTTACATTATTTTTTGTTGCTTAATTTCCTTTTCAACAATTAGTTGTGTATAAACATGTAACTGATTTTTTCTTTTTTTAAAATTACATCTTTATTGGAGTATAATTGCTTTACAATGGTGTGACAGTTTCTGCTCTATAACAAAGTGAATCAGTTATACATATATATATGTTCCCATATCTCTTCCCTCTTGTGTCTCCCTCCATCCCACCCTACCTATCCCACCCCTCTAGGTGGTCACAAAGCACCAAGCTGATCTCCCTGTGCTATGCGGCTGCTTCCCACTGGCTATCTAATTTACGTTTTGTAGTGTATATATGTCCATGCTACTCTCTCGCTTTGTCACAGCTTACACTTCCCCCTCCCCATATCCTCAAGTCCATTCTCTAGTAGGTCTGTGTCTTTATTCCTCTCTTACTTCTAGGTTCTTCATGACATTTTGTTTTTCTTAAATGCCATATATATGTGCTAGCATATGGTATTTGTCTTGATCTTTCTGACTTACTTTACTCTGTATGACAGACTATAGGTCCCTCCACCTCATTACAAATAGCTCAATTTCGTTTCCCTTTATGGCTGAGTAATATTCCATTGTATATATGTGCCACATCTTCTTTATCCATTCATCTGATGATGGACACTTAGGTTGTTTCCATTTCCATGCTATTGTAAATAGAGCTTCAATGAACATTTTGGTACATGACTCTTTTTGAATTATGGTTTTCTCAGGGTATATACACAGTAGTGGGATTGCTGGGTCATATGACAGCTCTATTTGTAGTTTTTTTAAGGAACCCCCATACTGTTCTCCATAGTGGCTGTACCAATTCACATTCCCACCAGCAGTGCAACAGTGTTTCCTTTCCTCCACACCCTCTCCAGCATTTATTGTTTCTATGTAGTTTTGATTTGCATTTCTCTAATGATAAATGATGATGAGACTTATTTCATGTATTTGTTGGCAGTCTGTATATCTTATTTGGAGAAATGTCTATTTAGGTCTTCTGCCCATTTTTGGATTGGGTTGTTTGTTTTTTGGTTATTGAGCTGCATGACCTGCTTATAAATTTTGGAGATTAATCCTTTGTCAGTTGCTTCATTTGCAATTATTTTCTCCCATTCTGAGGGTTGTCTTTTGGCCTTGTTTATGGTTTCCTTTGCTGTGCAAAAGCTTTGAAGTTTCATTAGGTCCCATTAGTTTATTTTTGCTTTTATTTCCACTTCTCTAGGAGGTGGGTCAAAAAGGATCTTGCTGTGATTTATGTCATAGAGTGTTCTGCCTATGTTTTCATCTAAGAGTTTGATAGTTTCTGGCCTTACATTTAGGTCTTTAATCCATTTTGAGTTTATTTTTGTGTATGGTGTTAGGGAGTGATCTAATCTCATACTTTTACATGTGCCTGTTCAGTTTTCCCAGCAACAATTATTGAAGAGGCTATCCTTTCTACACTGTATATTCCTGCCTCCTTTATCAAAGATAAGGTGACCATATGTGTGTGGGTTTATCTCTGTGCTTTCCATCCTCTTCCATTGATCTATCTTTCTGTTTCTGTGCCAGTACCATACTCTCTTGATTACTGTAGCTTAGTAGTATAGTCTGAAGTCAGGGAGCCTGATACCTCCAGCTCCGTATTTCGTTCTAAAGACTGCTTTGGCTATTCGGGGTCTTTTGTGTTTCCATACAAAATGTGAAATATTTTGTTCTGTTTCTGTGAAAAATGCCAGTGGTAGTTTGATAGGGATTGCATTGAATCTGTACATTGTTTTGGATAGTAGAGTCATTTTCACAATGTTGATTCTTCCAATCCAAGAACATGGTATATCTCTCCATCTCTTTTTTATCATCTTTAGTTTCTTTCATCGGTGTCTTATAATTTGCTGCATACAGATCTTTTGTATCGTTATGTAGGTTTATTCCTAGATATTTTATTCTTTTTGTTGCAATGGTAAATGGGAGTGTTTTCTTGATTTCACTTTCATACTTTTCACCCTTAGTGTATAGGAATGCCAGAGATTTCTGTGCATTAATTTTGTATCCTGCTACTTTACCAAATTCATTGATGAGCTCTAGTAGTTTTCTGGTAGCATCTTTAGGATTCTCTATTTATAGTATCATGTCATCTGCAAACAGTGACAGAATTACTTCTTCTTTTCCATTTTGGATTCCTTTTATTTCCTTTTCTTCTCTGATCGCTGTGGCTAAAACTTCCAAAACTGTGTTGAATAAGAGTGGTGAGAGTGGGCAACCTTGTCTTGTTCCTGATCTTAGTGGAAATGCTTTCAGTTTTTCACCATTGAGGACGATTTTGGCTGTGGGTTTGTCATATATGGCCTTTATTATGTTGAGGAACATTCGTTTTATGTCTCCTTTTGCAGGGTTTTTATCAGAAATGTGTGGTGAATTTTGTTGAAAGCTTTCTCTGCATCTATTGAGATGATCATATGTTTTTTCTCCTTCAATTTTTTAATATGGAGTATCACGTTGATTGATTTGTGTATATTGAAGAATCCTTTCATTCCTGGAATAAACCCCACTTGATCATGGTGTATGATCCTTTTAATGTGCTGTTGGATTCTGTTTGCTAGTAATTCGTTAAAGATTTTTGCATCTATGTTCATCCGTGATATTGACCTGTAGTTTTCTTTCTTTGTGACATCCTTGTCTGGTTTCAGCATCAAGATGATGGTGGCCTTGTAGAATGAGTTTGGAAGTGTTCCTCCTTCTGCTGTATTATGGAAAATTTTGAGGATAGGTGTTAGCCCTTCCCTAAATGTTTGATAGCATTCGCCTGTGAAGCCATCTGGTCCTGGGGTTTTGTTTGTTGGAAGATTTTTAATCACAGTTTCAATTTCAGTGCTTGTGATTGGTCTGTTCATATTTGCTATTTCTTCCTGATTCAGTCTTGGCAGGTTGTTCATTTCTAAGAATTTGTCCGTTTCTTCCATGTTTTCCATTTTACTGGCATAGAGTTGTAGTAATCTCTCACGATCTTTTGTATTTCTGCAGTGTCAGTTGTTACTTCTTCTTTTGCATTTCTAATTCTATTGATTTGAGTCTTCTCCCGTTTTTTCTTAATGAGTCTAGCTAATGGTTTATCAATTTTGTTTATCTTCTCAAAGAACCAGCTTTTAGTTTTATTGATCTTTGCTATTGTTCCTTTCATTACTTTTTCATTTATTTCTGATCTGATTTTTATGATTTCTTTCCTTCTGCTAACTTTGGGTTTTTTTATTCTTCTTTCTCTAATTGCTTTAGGTTCAAGGTTAGGTTGTTTTTTCAAGATGTATACTGTTTCTTAAGGTAGGATTGTACTGCTATAAACATCCCTCTTAGAACTGCTTTTACTGCATCCCATAGGTTTTGGGTCATCGTGCCTCCATTGTCATTTGTTTCTAGGTATTTTTTATTTCCTCTTTGATTTCTTCAGTGATTACTTCGTTATTAAGTAGTGTATTTTTTAGCCTCCATGTGTTTGCATTTCTAACAGATCTTTTCCTGTAATTGATATCTACGCTCATAGCATTGTGGTCGGAAAAGTTACTTGATACAATTTAAATTTTTTAAAATTTACCAAACTTGATTTGTGACCCAAGATATGATCTATCCTGGGGAATTTTCCATGAGCACTTGAGAAAAATGTGTATTCTGTTGTTTTTGGATGTAGTGTCCTATAAATATCAATTAAGTCCATCTTGTTTAATGTATCATTTAAAGCTTGTGTTTCCTTATTTATTTTCATTTTGGATGATTGGTCCATTGGTGAAACTGGGGTGTTAAAGTCCCCTACTATGAATGTGTTACTGTCGATTTCCCCATTTATGGCTGTTAGTATTTGCCGTATGTATTGAGGTGCTCCTATGTTGGATTCATAAAAATTTACAATATTTATATATTCTTCTTGGATTGATTCCTTGATCATTATGTAGTGTCCTTCTTTTTCTCTTCTAATAGTCTTTATTTTAAAGACTATTGCGTCTGACATGAGAGTTGCGACTACAGGTTTCTTTTCATTTCCATTTGCATGGAATATATTTTTCCATCCCCTTACTTTCAGAATGTATGTTTCTCTAGGTCTGAAGTGGGTGTCTGATAGAAAGCATGTATATGGGTCTTGATTTTTTTATCCATTAGCCAATCTGCATCTTTTGGTGGGAGCACTTAGTCCATTTACATTTAAGGTAATTATCATTATGTATGTTCGTATTCCCATTTTCTTAATTGTTTTGAGTATTTTATTGTAGGTCTTTTCCTTCTTTTGTGTTTCTTGCCTAGAAAAGTTCATTTAGCATTTGTTGTAAAGCTGGTTTTGTGGTGCTGAAGTCTCTCAACTTGCTTGTCTGTAAAGGTTTTAATTTCTCCATCAAATCTGAATGAGATCCTTGCTGGGTAGAGTAATCTTGATTGCAGGTTTTTCTCTCTCATCACTTTAAATATGTCCTGCCAGTCCCTTCTGGCTTGCAGAGTTTCTGCTTAAAGTTTTGCTTTTAACCTTATGGGGATTCCCTTTTGTGTTATTTGTTGTTTTTCCCTTGCTGCTTTTAATATGCTTTCTTTGTATTTAAATTTTGACAGTTTGATTAATATGTGTCTTGGCGTATTTCTCCTTGGATTTATCCTGTATGGGACTCTCTGTTCTTCCTGCATTTGATTAACTATTTCCTTTTCCATATCAGCGAAGTTTTCAACTATATTGTCTTCAAATATTTTTGCAGACCCTTTCTTTTTCTCTTCTTCTTCTAGAACCCTTTTAATTCAAAAGTTGACACATTTAATGTTGTCCCAGAGGTCTCTGAGTCTGTCCTCAGTTCTTTTAATTTTTTTTTCTTTATTCTGCTCTGCAGTAGTTATTTCCACTATTTTATCTTCCAGGTCACTTATCCGTTCTTCTGCCTCAGTTATTCTGCTATTGATCCCATCTAGAGTATTTTTAATTTCATTTGTTGTGTTGTTCATCATTGCTTGTTTCACCTTTAGTTCCTCTGGGTCGTTATTAAATGTTTCTTGCATTTTGTCTATTCTATTTCCAAGATATTGGATCATCTTTACTATCATTATTCTGAATTCTTTTTCAGGTAGACTGACTATTACCTCTTCATTTTTTAGGTCTGGTGAGTTTTTATCTTGCTCCTTCATCTGTTGTGTATTTTTCTGTCATCTCATATTGCTTATCTTACTGTGTTTGGGGTCTCCTTTTTCCAGGCTGCAGGTTTGTAGTTCCTGTTGTTTTTGGTGTCTGTTCCCTGTTGCTAAAGTTGGTTCATTGGGTTGTGTAGGTCTCCTGGAGGAGGGGACTAGTGCCTGTGTTCTGGTGGATGAGACCTGATCTTGTCTTCCTGGTGGGCAGGTTCACGTCTGGTGGTGTGTTTTGGGGTGTCTGAGGACTTTTTATGATTTTAGGCAGCTTCTCTGCTAATGGGTGGGGTTGTGTTCCTGTCTTGCTCTTTGTTTGGCATAGAGTGTCCAACACTATAACTTGCTGGTCATTGAGTTAAGCTGGGCATTGGTGTTGAGATGGAGATCTCTGGGAGATATTTGCCATTTGATATTACATGGAGCTGGAAGGTCTCTTGTGGACCAGTGTCCGGAATTTGGCTCTCCCACCTCAGAGGCAGAGCACTGACTCCTGGCTGCAGCACCAAGAGCCTTTCATCCACACATCTCAGAATTAAAGGGAGAACAATTTGAAACAAAGAAAGAAAGAAAGAAAGAAAAAAGAAAGAAAGAAAAAAGAACAGAGGGAAGGTGGGAGGGAGGGAGGGGGAAAGGGAGGAAGGAGGGAAGGAAAGAAGGAAAGAAAGAAAGAAAGACAGATAATAAAATACAATAAAGTAAGATAATATAAAATAAAATTATTAAAAGAAAAAATAAGTGTTAAGAAAAAAATAATTTTTTAAAGAAAAAAAAAAATATGGATGGACAGAACCCTAGGAGAAATAGTGGAAGAAAGCTATACAGACAAAATCTCACACAGAAGGGTACAGACGTAAACTCACAAAAAGAGGAAAAGGGGAAAATATCATAAATCTTGCTCTCAAATCCACCTTCTCAATTTGGGATGACTCGTTGTCTATTCATGTATTCCACAGGCGCAGGGTACATCAAGTTGATTGTGGAGCTTTAATCCACTGCTTCTGAGGCTGCTGGGTGGGATTTCCCTTTCTCTTCTTTGTTTTCACAACTCCCAGGGCTCAGCTTTGGATTTGGCTCCACCTGAGTGTAGGTAGCCAGAAAGCGTCCGTTCTTCGCTCAGACAGGACAGGGTTAAAGGGGCAGCTGTTTCAGGGACTCTGGCTCACTCAGGCTGGGGGAAGGGTGGGGTAAGGAGTGCAGGGCGAGCCTGCAACAGCAGAGACCAGTGGGATGTTGCACCAGCCTGAGACGTGCCGTGCCTTCTCCTGGGGAAGTTGTCCCTGGATCCTGGGACCCTGGCAGTGACGGGCTGCACAAGCTCCCCAGAAGGGGGGTGTGTGGATAGTTTACTGTGGTTGCACACAGGCTTCTTGGTAGCAGCAGCAGCAGCCTTAGTGTCTCATGCCCGTCTCTGGGGTCCACGCTTTTAGTCTTGGCTCGTGCCCGTCTCTGGAACTCCTTTAAGCAGCGCTCTTAATCCCCGCTCCTCACGCACCAGGAAACAAAGAGGGAAGAAAAAGTCTCTTACCTCTTTGGCAGCTCCAGAGTTTTCCCCAGACTCCCTCCCGGCTAGCCGTGGTGCACTAACCCCCTGCAGGCTGTGTTCATGCCGCCAGCCCCAGTCCTTTCCCTGTGCTCTGACCAAAGCTGGAGCCTCAGCTCCCAGCCCCACCTGCCCTGGCAGGTGAGCAGAAAAACCTCTCGGGCTGGTGAGTGCTGGTCGGCACTGATCCTCTGTGCGGGAATCTCTCCAGTTCACCCTCTGCACCCCTTTACTGTTCTCTCCTCTGCAGCTCCGAAGCTTTCCCCCTCCGCCACCCTCAGTCTCCGGCTACGTAGGGGCTTCCTGGTGTGTGGAAACCTTTCCTCCTTCACAACTCCCTCCCACTGGTGCAGGTCCCATCCCTATCCTTTTGTCTCTGTTTATTCTTTTTTCTTTTGCCCTACCCAGGTACGTGTGGACTTTCTTGCCTTTTGGGAGGTCTGAGTCTTCTGTCAGCATTCAGTAGGTGTTCTGTAGGAGTTGTTCCACCTGTAGATGTATTTCTGGTGTATCTGTGGGGAGGAAGGTGATCTCCGCATCTTACACTTCCGCCATCTTCCCCTCGTCCCCCTGTAACTGATTCTTATGTGTTGAGTTTGTATCTTGTTACTATACTGAATTCATTGAAACGTTCTAACAATTTTTGTTGTGTCTTTAGGGTTTTCTGTATATATGATCATGTCATTTGCAAACAGAGGATTTTACTTCTTTCCTGATTGGAATATCTTTTATTTCTTTTCATTGTCTAATTTACCCTTGCTAGGACTTCTAGTACTATGTTGACAATAAGTTGTTAGAGTGGGCTTCCTTGATTTGTACTGGATCTTAGAGGTAAAGCTTTTCATATTTTCTCATTAATATGTTATCTGTGTGTTTTTCATACCTGGCCTTTATGGTGTTTAGGGAGATTTCCTCTATACCTATTTTTTTGAGAGTTTTAATCATGAATGGATGTTGGACTTCTTCAGATACTTTCTCTGCTTCTATTGAGATGATCATGTCATTTTGAAATTTCATTTTGTTAATGTCTTTTATCACATTGATTGATTTGTGTATGTTAAACCATCCTTGCATTCCTGGGATAAATCCCACTTGGTCATGTTATATGATCCTTTTAATTTGCTGTTAAATTCAACTGGTTACTTGATTTTAACCAATTACCTCTGCAAAGTTCTTTTTTCCATATAAGTTCACATTCTGTTTTTCTGGTGGCCATGAGTTTTGAGAAATACTAGTTAACCCAGTATACTATCCAATCAACTTCTTTTTTTTTTCATTTTTTTATTTATTTTTATTTTTGGTATGTGGGTCTCTCACTGTTGTGGCCTCTGCCATTGCAGAGCACAGGCTCCAGATGCACAGGCTTAGCAGCCATGGCTCATGGGCCCAGCCGCTCCATGGCACGCGGGATCTTCCTGGACTGGGACACGAACTCATGTCCCCTGCATCGGCAGGTGGACTACCAACCACTGTGCCACAAGGCAAGCCCAATTTCTTTTTTTTTAGGCAGATGACAAGATTCTCTGTGGTAGGATTTAACACTCCTAGCATATGTTCATCTCCCATATATACATAATCATTAGTTTCACTTTGCATCTTTCCTTGAGGTAATTTTGAATGTTTTAAATGTCAAGAAGTCATAAATATAAGTATGAACTGGCAATATTAGTTTATACATTAAAAAGTGATTTATGTCAAGGTTTGTACATATTTATTCATAAATAAATCCCAACTTTCTATGATCACCCAGTTTGAATTGGGTTAAAGACTCTTGTTTGGGTAGATGGATATGAGAATAAGGTATAAAGAGCAAGCGTGGAGGTAAATAAAAAGCATACCAGAAATGAAAGATATGAAGAAGTGTGATCCAAAACTTCTAGAAATGTCTATTATTTCAAAAAGCTAGTCGCTAGCATGGAAAACATGAGCTCCCAACTAGACCCAATAAACAAAGAACATGGTGCCATTGTGATGGTGCCTGAGTATGACTTGATGATCTTCAATATCTTTCCTGGGTAAGTAGCAACTGAAGAATGAGAATACAAGGCAGAAGCGTTTTGATTGAAAAGTAGGATAAAATATATAACGTATATATGTATGGTTTATTATTTAAATAAAGTAAATGTGTCCCTCTATGGTAAAATACAATATCTTAGAATGTGCAGCAAGAAAGAGTGGGAGCAGTAGAGAATCTAAAAATCCATATGCTTTAAATTATTACCATTTGCTGACAATTCTAAGCAATGATAGTTATAATAAACCCCCACTCCTAATGCATCCTTCCCACAATCCTGCTACCCTTGACCATGGTCAAAAAGTGCTCCTAATGAAACATTCACTGCTTCCGTATTTGAGGGTATCTTCTATTCTGTGAGTCTCCAACTGTAATACACTAGTAAGGTCTTCATATATGGGAGGGAAGGACACAGAGGCGGAAGGTGGGGGATACAATGAAATGGGTGAGGGAAAATGAAGGGGAAATGGAATTTTGTATTTGATTGCTAAATCTGTACATTTTGCTTCTCAGCTAGGATCTCAAATGTAATATATATATATATATATATATATATATATATATATATATATATATATATATAATTAACTTAATTTCACACAGGTCAGGAGGAAAACTAACAATAGAAACTAATGTTGGAAATTATAAATTGTCTCTCTGTTTTTAGATGTATATGAGTAGATAATGAGAAGTAGACATATTGTGTTAATTGCTTAACAACTCAATATCTACCTTGGCTCTTCCTCCTTTTCTTTCCATCCTCCTTTTCTTTCCTTTCCTTCTACTTGTATCCATTTGATTACTATATGCTAGGCAGTGTCTAGGTATTAGTGGTATAGCATTAAGGAAAACAGGCACCATTATGGTTCATATTTTGTTTACAATCTACAATGTTCTACTTAAAGAAGCATTAGATTGCAGTAACTATTTGCTTGTCAGAATAGAAAAATTATAAAGTAAAAAACATTCTAGTAAAAGTATGCTATGGTTTGAAAATACAGGACAGATGAAATAAATAAAGAAAAAAATAACATTTTATTTCTATATATTTATATTGTTATATACTTGCTTGAATTGGTCTCTGGATAGTAGATATACTACTTAGTTAAGTGACTGTAATGTGTTTCCAAGATTAAAAAATGCAACTAACTAGCAATGTCTCAGTTATATAATATAAAAATGTTGTAATACAAGAATATGTTTGACATTAAAATGCTAGTAGCATTCAGGACTATTAATATAAAGTGGTAATGAGACCTGGGAAGGAAATAATATAGTAAAATATATGTAGCACAACCAAGCGGAAGGTAATGAGTGTCTTACAAAAACTTTTCAAGGGATGTAAAAATGACTTGGCCAATATCATACTTTAGGAGACAAAAATATAATAATAGTAATAATCCTAATAATGAATTGCTCTTTAAACTCTCCAAAACATGTAGTTCCAGGAACTCAACTTTGAGAGTTAAGAGAAATTCCATAGTGGAACCACACTCTCAATTATGCCAGAATGGAGTAAAACTTCAATTTATATGATATGTTAATAGATTTACTGTAGCTCTTCTTTTAAAATTTTATTTACTGTAGTAAGAACAATTAACGTGAGATTTGCCCTCAAAGTTTTAAGTGTACAATATAGCATTATTAACTATGGGCGCAGATCTGTTCAGCAGATCCCTAGAACTCATTCATGTTGCATAACTGACACTTTATATCCCTTGAAGAGTAGTTCTTCATTTCCCCCACTGCAGTGGCAACCAACATTCTACTCTCTGCTTCTATGAGTTAGCCTATTTGCAGTACCCTATATAAGTAGAATAATACAGTGTTTTTTCTTCAGTGACTCGTTTATTTAACATAGTGTAATGTCCTACAGATTCATCCACATTATTTCTTATTGCAGAGTTTCTTAATGGTGAAGAGCAGTGCATCATGCATACATATCACTTTTTTTTTTTCCTTTCTTCCACTGATGGGCATTTAGGTTGTTTCCTCTTCCTGGTTATTGTAGATAATGTTACAATGAACATGGGAGTGAAAAATATCTCCTTGCAGTTCTGATTTCAATTATTTTGGATAAATACCAAGAAGACTGCTGGATCATTTGGTATTCCTATTTTTAATTTTTTGAGGAACTTCCATACTGTTTTCTGTGGTAGCTACTATATACTAGTCCTACAAATAGTGTATAGAAGTTTTTTGATGTGCAATTCAATGCAATCACTATCAAAATCCCAATGGCATTCTTTACAGACATAGACAAAAAGTCATTAAACTTATATGGAATCTCAAAGTTACCCAAATAGCCTAAAACACTTAGAAAGAATACAGTAATTTAAGCAGTATGGTACTGGCATAAAGACAGACCTATAGACTAATGGAACAGAATAGAGTCCAGAAATAGAAACACACTTCCATGGTCAAATGATATTTGACATTGTCTCAAGTGTATACAATGGAGGCAAGATTGAGACTTCGGCAAATTGTGTTGGGAACACTAGATATTTACATATAAACAAACGAGTTTAGACTTTTTTTACATGATTCACAGAAATCAACTCAAAATGGATTAAATACTTAGGTATAAGTCCTGAAACTGTAAATCTCCTAGAAGAAAACATAGGCTAAAAGCTTCATGACTTTGACCTTGCAATGATGTCTTGACTGTGACACCAAAAGCACAGGCAGTTCTTCTTAAATCATTGTCAGAAAATTCCAGTTATAGGACTAAAGTTGTTTTCAGGCCACCTGATAGATAAAATTTTGTGTGCTCTTCCATTGAAAGCACTGGCCATCAATATTTTTAAGCATATTAATTATTTGACTTATAATAAAGAAATTATGATATGCAATATTGTAAATAATTGACAAAAATGAAGATAAACACCAAAAAAGGCACATTTCCAAAACTGAAAGAATTCAGTGTTGAAATAAATGATAACATATACAAGTTGATGAGATAAATATATAAATTAAATTCTCCATCGTTTTGTACAGCAGAAGTCAGATTATGAGCAAATATAAAATTATTGACAATCCTATCACATACAATTATTTGTATTATTTCAATTTTCTGAGTGACATTTGGTGGCTAAGAGATCAGTTATTTTATCTCCAAAACTATATTAATGTCAATTAAAGGTCCTTTGAAATATTGACTGAAAAAAAATACATAGGCATTCTGTGTCTTTCAGAATATTCCACCAATGTAAATAGAATTGAACACTGAGTGTTTATATTATAACAATATTTTATTCCTCAGCTTTGTTTCATTAGCACATAATTCAAAATCTCAGTGTATAACAAAAAAATGTATTTTCAAATTACATTATTTATCATAGTTGAACTTGAGTTGTTGAAATTTCTCCATATTTCTTCTTCTGATACTAGCACTGAAGATTAAATATTTTTTTGGTAGATGTTGCTCTTGAGGCCATGTAAAAGAGTAAAAAGTAGCAGAAACATGGGTTCCTTTAAATGATCAGCTCAAAACTGGCACGTTGTCACTTCTGTTTACATTGATTCAACAAAGTCACAGACTTAGAGAATGGACTTGAGGACACGGGGAGGGGGAATAGTAAGCTGGGATGAAGTGAGAGAGTAGAACTGACATATATACACTACTACCAAATGTAAAATAGATAACCAGTGAGAAGCAGCTGCATAGCACAGGGAGATCAGCTAGGTGGCTTGTGACCACCTAGAGGGGTAGGATAGGGAGGGTGGGAGGGATACGCTATAGGGAAGGGTTATGGGGATATATGTATACATATACCTAATTCACTTTGTTATAAAACAGAAACTAACACAATATTGTAAAGCAATTATACTCCAATAAAGATGTTAAAAAACAAACAAACAAACAAACAAGCAAAGTCATATGGTCATGCCTGAATGTGAGGTGGGGAAGTATTCTCTGCCTACACATGACAATGGAAGGGATTGCTTGATCCTCTTACAGGGGAGGAATGAATTGTTGAGACTATTAACATTATCAATCATACATGTGTTTTTAAGTTACCTCTCCTATTAGAGTATGACCACTTTGAAAACACAAATTTCCATTATTCATCCTAATACCCTCTGTATAGTGTTTTAAAAGTATATATATGGACTATTTCTAAGTTACATTGAAAGGGAAAGTACTTATATGACTCAACTATAGGGTCCATCTCTGATTAATTCTATTATTGCTATTTCTATTTCCACCTGCATTTGATACTGAATATAAAGAAAAAAAAAATAAGAAAAGAAAGAAAGAAACAACAGCCAGAGTCTGATGCTCTGGGGCAATTTAGTCATTTTTCAAAACAATATAAGACTGTATATTCACAGTGTATTAATGGAAGCAATAATGTGCTCTCCATGTGAGCAGAAAGGTAAGCATTTTTCAGGGTATGATTTCTAAAAGCTCTGCATCCTGTTGCCAGAGTTTAAGGGATATTCAAAGATTGAAATTGGGGGTCCTTAGTGGTCCCAGGAGGTAAAAATTCCTGTACTTGAGACTCACAGTGAGAATATAAAGAACTTTAAGATGCCATTAACTTCAAATACTCACACTCTATAATACATTAAATCTAATTATTATGACATTATAGAAATATGTAGTATACAAATGTTCTTTAAGCTATTTACAATAGTGAATATAAAAGTGTATTTGGCATCAGAGAACATGTTAACTTAATTGTAGAAAAAAAAAAAAAAAAAAACACCACTGCTGCATGTAGAGAAAATCCAGTACAAAGTATATTTGAATATAAGTTCACTATTTTCATGAATAGCATGGCCGATTCAATTCATTGAAAGTGAATGACTTTCAAATGGACTGGTTTCACAGAACCAAAAATTGGACGAGAAGCAAGAGAGGACAAAACGAGAATAGTATACCTCAGTTATTTATTGATTACTTTATTTTCTTCAATTACTTTTGTCGCTGTTTTTTTTTTCTCTCTCTCTTTATAAATTGTTTTCTCATTGGCATTGCTTTTATATCCTGAACAAACAGCTGCCGAATTTGCCAAAGGTCAATTGAGTTTTTAATGCTTTGTTTTGTGTTATCATTGTTAAAATCACGAAATGAATTTCTAGCAAATCACACTAGTGAACTGTAGCTGTTTTGCCCTGCAAAACAATCTGCCTGAGTAAAACTCTCTCTGGTTTCACAATAATTTGAAACAAATAGGCATTTTAAAGATAAATATGATCATGCTTAAAACTAGATGCAAAGCACAAAAATGACTAATTGCATAAAACCCAATCAACTAGAAGGGACTATAACTTCTTTCCCTCTTCCTCTCCCTCTCTGGCTATATCAGTCTTTCTGTGAAGAATCTAATAGTTATTGAATGAAAGGAAGAACCTCCAACAAATGTGCAAGCTTTGTTATATTTGTTGTTGTGTATATGTACAGGAGTGACTAATTTAGAAACAAACAAAAAAACGTAGACCTGTGTCATTTATTAATCTCATTATAAATGTGATCCAATCAAATCTCCCCACATTATAATCAGACTCACAATATAAAATTGTTCATTCACATTTCATATCCATAAATTGCTAAAACTTCATTGTCTCGATAATGTGCATATGTAAAAGAATTTTTAAAAAATTGTTTCACCATTCAAAAATCCTGATTTTTCAACATTTGGACAGATCACTGGAATGAAAGTTGAATTATAAGTCTATATATATATATATATATATATATATATATATATATATATATATAGCATCTTTTGCTACTATATAAATGGAAAGGATGGTTCTGGATATTATATCTTAAATAAAAGTTTATGGGCTTCTCTGGTGGCGCAGTGGTTGGGAGTCCGCCTGCTGATGCAGGGGACACGGGTTTGTGCCCTGGTCCGGGAAGATCCCACATGCTATTGAGCGGCTGAGCCCGTGAGCTATGGTAGCTGAGCCTGCGTGTACAGAGCCTGTGCTCCGCAACGGAAGAGGCCGCAGCAGTGAGAGGCCCGAATAACGCAAAAAAAAAAAAAAGTTTATGTAGCCGATAAAGAATAATATTATGAAACTCTACATTTTCCAGTGTCTTATCTCTATAAATAGAATTTCTAATGTCACTATTCTATATTTGCTGTATTTTATATAAATGTGTATACACATGTATATATATATATATATATATATATATCATAATAAATACTGGAAATACTTTTTTAAAAGATGAAAGCAATAATCTTTTATACATGCCTAGATAATTACCATTTTGTTGCTCTTTCTTCATTTTTGATGATCAAAGTTTCCCTCTGATATCATTTACCTTCCGCCTGTAGCATTTCATATCTATCAAGCCTATTGTCAAAATTTTCTCATAGTTTTCAGTCATTTGAGAATCTATTTATTTCATCCTCAATCCTGAAAAATATCTTAAGAGATATTAAACTTAGGTTTGACAGTTCTCTTCCTTAAGAATTGTATCTACTTTGTCGCAATGTCTTTGCCATCTGTGATTTCTATTGAGAAATCCAGTAACATTTCAATCATTCTGCCCTTGTATGTATTGTTTGGCTCTAGTGTTTTATTCTTGCTGCTTTCAAATTATTTTCTTTATCTTTTGTGTTCAGCAGTTTCATTAAGATTTGTCTAGTCATAGTTTTACATTATCCTATTGGAGGTTCACTGAGCTTTTTCTGTAAATGCAGTATGTACATTTATGTCTTACACCAAGTTTAGAAATTATTTCTTCATTTTTTTCTGGACAAATTTCATTCTCCTCTTCACTTGAGATTTCAATGACATAAATACATTTGGATATTAGAACTTCAGGTATTTGTTTTTATTTTTTAATTTTGTCTGTTCTTCGTATTGGATAGTTTATGTTGCTCTAGTTTAAATTTAATTGAGTCTTTCCTTTATAACTTCCATTCTGCTACTATACAATTGAGTATTTTTAAAATTTCATATATTATATGTTAATTATGAAGTTTCCATTTGGTATATTGTTTAGCTTATATCCATTTAATAAATATGTCTTTCAACTCATTTCAAATGTATTTACCTTCATTTCATGGATCACAGTTATAGTAATATACATTTTGTAGTTGTCTGAGAAGTCCAATATTTTTGTAATATCAGGATTGAGTTCTGCTGGGTATTTTTGAGAAATTGTCACATTTTCCTCATTCTTTATATGTTAACTTATGTGGGATTTTCTGAACATTGTAGAGGTTATGCTGTATAGACTCCAGGTCCTGTTATAATATTTTGGGTACATTTTTTTTTTTTTTTTTTTTTGTGATACACGGGCCTCTCACTGTTGTGGTCTCTCCCGTTGCAGAGCACAAGCTCCGGATGCACAGGCTCAGCGGCCATGGCTCACGGGCCCAACCGCTCCACGGCATGTGGGATCTTCCCAGACCAGGGCACAAGCCTGTGTCCCCTGTATCAGCAGGCGGACTCTCAACTACTCTGCCACCAAGGAAGCCCCGGATACATATTTTTTAGAACACGATAAATCTGGTTACATTCACACTGAAAGTTCTACATCACCTTCTGTGAGAAATTATTCTAAATCAGTTCATTTTTCAAAAATGCGTCTATTCTATCTTGGCTCTCTCTTGCATATGATCTGACAGGATTTAGCCTGAAACTGTGACCATGTGTAATCATGAGATTAATTATCAAACACTGTTTTATACTAGTTTGGTGTATCCCAACCAGCCAGAGTTCATGGGGTAGGTCTGAGTTGTGTACAGGTTAACTATCAGTAAACAACTACTATACGTCTTTCTACTTTCTAATATGTGAAATTAATCAATGTGATATGCAAGAAAATATGCAAGTCAGAAGAAAAAAGAAGAAAAATAAGAAAAAATATGCAAAGGATAGGAATGGCAGTTCTTCAAAGTGAAAGCCTAAAAGTAAACAAGTAAAGGGGAAGAAAGATATAATCAGATCTGGAAATATTAAAAAGCAATGAATTACCATAAAATTAAAAAAAATCAAAAGGCAAAAATTGTCTAACATGGCTAACTATGCTCTGTAGAAGTGTAAATTGATGGAAGCATTCTTGAAACAAATCTGGTAGTAAGAAGTAAATTCTTGTCTTGTTATCTAGCTTTCTATTTATAAATATATTTCTTTGAGGAAAACTTACACGTCTATTGTAGGACTTGAATTAGAATGGTGTGTTATCAGTGAATGTTCGTCAATTAGTTGGAAACAATTGTAATGTCCAGCATGAAGAAATTTATGTATAAAATGTCATGGATATTTAGTATAAAATACTATGAGTCATTTAGAAGTGATTAACTTGATGTCTTTTGGCATACAGATAGATTTTTAAAATATATCTCAAAAGCACAGTGGATAGGTATGTAAAGGAGGATATTTTTAAAAATTGGGAGGATTATAGCTATCCTTGCTGGTGACACCTGTGTAGCTGACACCTCTTGATGTCTCAACCATTAAGGTTTTATCATTCATATCTTTGCACAAGCCAATGGTTTCTTACTGAAGGCACCTGGATTTCTGTCCAAAGACTTTCTCTGGTTTCACAAGGGTGTATGGTTTATGCTCAGGGAAAGGCAGAAATGAAAGCTCATCAAATATCCAAAGCCACTCTCAACCAATAATGACTAAACATTAGAGGATACCTACTCCAGCTTCTTCTTGCATTGACAGGGACAGCTTGTAGGACGGCTATGTAAAACATAGCCAACTATGTTTTCTGAGAAGATCCAAAGGAAACTATTTCAATAAATGGACAAATTATAATACTAAGGGGAGATCAGTGGCGTTTTTTGAGAAATTTAGTGGTGGCTGTGCTCAGTAGACCAGATGGTAGAAACTGGATGCTACTAGAACTTAGGTGCCAAAGTATAAATATGGATAATGAAATTACAGAATAATAGAGCAGGTAATGGAACTTAGCTGTTGGCAACAAGTTGGATGTAATTATCTTAATAGACAGCAAGCTAGAAATGGTTAACAGAGACATTGAATCATAGACATCTGTGACAATAGCTTATTAAAGATAGTGCTCTAAGAACATAGATGGACAGTCAATGAGAAAATTGTTTTACTTACACAACCCCAAAACTCAACAAGAAGTAGCCATAAAGTCAGCTCCTGCAATAGAGAGTCCCAATTTCCCTGCCCAATATCTGGATTTGAGCCAGTTCTTAGACCCAGAGACCCATCAATTGAATGGAAGGTTGCACCCTCTTGAAGACTGTATATAGCATCTATTAATCCCAGTCTTTTCCTAGAGTGATATATGGCTATGGCCATATCAAACTGACTGTACACTGAAGAAAGGGGGAAAGGGAATACAAACATATTCTGAGGGATGTTGGTCTCACCCGACATGATCACAGGAAAGTCCAAACACTCATTTATTCACTATTAAATTAGGATCATATAGAGCAAAATGATAAGCGAAGTCCTTGCTTAATTCCTTCTCATAATGGATCTAATGGATGGGGGCTATTCTGTGGCAGTTCCTTTGTTCTCTGAGTACATACTTGTAATAGATATACATAGAAGCTGAAAAACTTACATTGGTCCTTCATAGTGGAGTCATTAGAAAGAAAAGGCTAAGTGAAAACCCATGCAACTGTTAGCCAACATATCTAAGAAAGTAACTCAGAAACAATACCAAACCTGGGTGAACTGGCTAAGATTATTGCCACTTCCAAAGACGTAAAGAATGCAGGTATGATGGTCCCTATCAGATCGCAATTTAATTCCCAGTCAAGTTTCTACAAAAGTCGGACAGATCATAGGATAGCTACAATCATTAACTACTGGTATTTTATTAGAATAATAACACTATACTAACAACTTGGTAAGTGACTCATTTTGGTGTATCAATTCATTTTAATCTGCCCCAGGAAGAGGTATAATGATTATCTGTCTTTAACCAGAGCTTTGTTCAATCTCCTATACATTAACTAAATAATTCAAAGATATAAATCATCTTTACTTGATGCAGAACATGACACTATGTAAATATAATGTGTTGCTCACATTTCCCTATAATATTCTAGTTAGTTCAGACCATCTGAGAAACAGATACCAAAATAGGAACGAATGTGAATGTAATATATTGCGAAACACATGTTACAGAAAAAAGAAAGGCAGCCAGAGAGGGCAGAAGAGCTGTGGGAATGCATTGCAGTCTGTGAAGGAGATGAAAATAAGGAGGCTGCATAGTCTCTCACATTGCAGTGTAGTTCTAGGAAAGTTTTACCTAAAACATCTGGGTGTATATATATATATATATATATATATTTTTTTTTTTTTTTTTTTGTGGTACGCGGGTCTTTCACTGTTGTGGCCTCTCGCATTGCGGAGCACAGGCTCTGGATACACAGGCTCAGTGGCCATGGCTCACGGGCCCAGCTGCTCCGCCGCATGTGGGATCTTCCCAGACCAGGGCACGAACCCTTGTCCCCTGCATTGGCAGGCAGACTCTCAACCACTGCGCCACCAGGGAAGCCCCATCTGGGTGTATTTGATCCAAAGTCTCAGGACAGAGAATTTTCATATCTAGTAGGTATGGTCTACTGTTTTTAGTCATTGGTGGAGAGCTGCATGTGGGAAGTATAGCCTAAGCAAGAACGTGTTGATGGATTCAGAATGCAGCAACTGTGACTGTCCGCCAAATACTTTCCCTCAGCAGCAAATCTGAGTGGTGTATTTTTGTTACTACTACATTAATGTATACTTTAATTTTGAACATGCTAATTTCTCTACTATAACATCCTACTTAATCCTCTCTGCCTGAAACTCTGCTTGTTTTTGAGAACCAAAGTTAAATATCACCCTTCTGGGGATGAAGAATTTTGGAAAGGGGATATTCACAGGTATCAGTCTACTTCAGATTTGATTCTTGCTGAAAGTTATGTTATTTTGCACTATCTCTAACCTCATTCTATCTTATATATAGCATACAGTTATCATGTTATATTTGATTTTATACAACTATCAAAGTTATTTGACATTATCGAATGCCCAGAATCAAATGCTTATATTCGTATGTCCGTGATTTCTAGCATATACTTTGGCTCCTAGTGATCATTTTTTAAAAAGAATATTTTAAAAAATAAAGTGTTGTTAAAAATAAAATAATAAATGAATCAATATAAGTAATTCTCTTTTTGTTTCTTTCACTTGTAGAACAATGATAATAGTGATTAGACATTATAAGACAACATACTATATAGATTCTCAACTGATCTATTTTTATTTTCTTCCTTTTCTTCCTCAACTACTCCAGACAAATATAAAAGCTTCTATAAAACTGGCATTATACTCACCATATATTATATGACTTTGGTTACATTTATTTTCCTATTAAGTCAGGGTTTAGATGACAAAAAACATTGTATTCCATTTTTTTATTTTTCTTATCGAGACTTTTTTTTTAACATCTTTACTGGAGTATAATTGCTTTACAATTGTGTGTTAGTTTCTGTTTTATAACAAAGTGAATCAGTTATACATATACATATGTCCCCATATCTCTTCCCTCTTGCATCTCCCTCCCTCCCACCCTATGCCACCCCTCTAGATGGTCACAAAACACCGAGCTGATCTCCTTGTGCTATGTGGCTACTTCCCACTGGCTATTTTACATTTGCTAGTGTATATATGTCCATGCTACTCTCTCACTTTGTCCCAGCTTACACTTCCCCCTTCCCATATCCTCAAGTCCATTCTCTAGTAGGTCTGCATCTTTATTCCTGTCTTGCCCATAGGTTCTTCTGACCATTTTTTCTTATTTTAGATTCCATATATATATATACGTGTTAGCATACGGTATTTGTTTTTCCATTTCTGACTTACTTCACTCTGTATGACAGACTCTAGATCCATCCATCTCACTACAAATAACTCAATTTCATTTCCTTTTAGGGCTGAGTAATATTCCATTGTATATATGTGCCATATCTTCTTTATCCATTCATCTGTTGATGGACACTTAGGTTACTTCCATGTCCTGGCTATTGTAAATAGAGCTGCAATGAACATTTTGGTACATGACTCTTTTTGAATTATGGTTTTCTCAGGGTATATGCCCAGTAGTGGGATTGCTGGGTCATATGGTAATTCTATTTGTAGTTTTTTAAGGAACCTCCCTACTGTTCTCCATAGTGGCTGTATCAATTTACATTCCCACCAACAGTGCAAGAGTGTTCCCTTTTCTCCACACCCACTCCAGCATTTATTGTTTGTAGATTTTTTTTTTTTTTTTTTTTTTTTTTTTTTTTATTCGTTACGCGGGCCTCTCACTGCTGTGGCCTCTCCCGCTGCGGAGGACAGGCTCCGGACGCGCAGGCCCAGCGGCCATGGCTCACGGGCCCAGCCGCTCCGCGGCACGTGGGATCCTCCCAGACCGGGGCACGAACCCGCGTCCCCTGCATCGGCAGGCGGACTCTCAACCACTGCGCCACCAGGGAAGCCCTGTTTGTAGATTTTTTGATGATGGCCATACTGACCAGTGTGAGATGACATCTCATTTTAGTTTTGATTTGCATTTCTCTAATGATTAATGATGTTAAGCATTCTTTCATGTGTTTGTTGGCAATCTGTATATCTTATTTGGAAAAATGTCTATTTAGGCCTTCTGCCCATTTTTGGATTGGGCTGTTTGGTGTTTTTAAACATTTATTTTTAAAAGTTATTTATTTTAATTTATTTACTTTTGGCTGTGTTAGGTCCTCATTGCTGGGTGGGATTTTTCTGTAGTCGTGGAGAGTGGGGGCTACTGTTCATTGTGTTGTGCAGTCTTCTCATCGTGGTGGCTTCTCTCTTTGCTGAACAATGGCTCCAGGCTTGCAGGCTTCAGTATTTGCAGCACATGGGCTCAGTAATTGTGGCTCATGTGCTCTAGAGCACAGGGTCAGTAGTTGTGACGCATGGACCTAGCTGATCCATGGCAGATGGGATCTTCCTAGACCAGGGCTCGAACCTTGTGTCCCCTGCATTGGCAGGCAGATCCTTGTATGATCTGGAGATTAATCCTTTGTCAGTTGCTTCATTGGCAAATATTTTCTCCTATTCTGAGAGTTGTATTTTCATCTTGTTTATGGTTTCCTTTGCTGTGCAAAAGCTGTTAAGTTTCATTAGTTTCCATTTCTTTATTTTTGTTTTTATTTCAATTTCTCTAGGAGATGTGTCAAAAAAGATCTTGCTGTGATTTATGTCATAGAGTGTTCTGCCTATGTTTTCCTCTAAGAGTGTGAGGGTGTCTGGCCTTACACTTAGGTCTTTAATCCATTTTGATCTTATTTTTGTGTATAGTGTTAGGGAGTGTTCTAATTTCATTCTTTCACATATAGCTGTCCAGTTATCCCAGCACCAATTATTGAAGATGCTCTCTTTTCTCCATTGTATATTCTTGCCTCCTTTATCAAAGATAAAGTGACCATATGTGCCTGGGTTTTTCCCTGCATTTTCTATCCTGTTCCATCAATCTATATTTCTGTTTTAGTGCCAGTACCATACTACCTTGATTAGTGTAGCTTTGTAATATAGTCTGATATCAGGGAGCCTGAGTCCTCCAGCTCTGTTTCTCTTTCTCATGATTGACTTGGCTACTCGGGGTCTTTCGTGTTTCCATACAAATTGTGATTTTTTTTTGTTCTAGTTCTGTGAAAAATGCCAGTGGTTGTTTGATAGGGATTGCATTGAACCTGTAGATTGCTTTAGGTAATATAGTCATTTTCACAATGTTGATTCATCCAATCCAAGAGCACTGGTATATCTCTCCATCTCTTTGTATCATTTTTAACTTTTTCATCAGTGTCTTATAATTTTCTGCATACAGGTCTTTTGTCTCCGTAGGTAGGTTTATTCCTAGATATTTATTCTTTTTGTTGCAATGGTAAATGGGAGTGTTTTCTTAATTTCACTTTCAGATTTTTCATCATTAGTGTATAGGAATTCAAGAGATTTCTGTGCATTAAGTTTGTTTCCTGCTATTTTACCAAATTCATTGATTACCCCTAGGAGTTTTCTGGTAGCATCTTTAGGAATCTCTATGTATAGTATCATGTATCTGCAAACAGTGACAGCTTTACTTCTTCTTTTCCAATTTGGATTCCTTGTGTTCCTTTTTCTTTGACTGCTGTGGCTAAAACTTCCAAAACAATGTTGAATAATAGTTGTGAGAGTGGGCAACATTGGCTTGCTCCTGATCTTAGTGGAAATGCTTTCAGTTTTTCACCATTGAGGACGATTTTGGCTGTGTGTTTGTCATATAGGGCCCTTATTATTTTGAGGAAAGTTCCCTCTATGCCTACTTTCTGGAGGGTTTTTATCATAAATGGGTGCTGAATATTGTCAAAAGCTTTCTCTTCATCTATTGAGTTGATCATATGGTTTTTCTCCTTCAATTTTTAAATATGGTGTATCACGTTGGTTGATTTGTGTATATTGAAGACTCCTTGCATTACTGGAATAAACCCCAATTGAACATTGTGTATGATCCTTTTAGTGTGCTGTTGGATTCTGTTTGCTAGTATTTAGTTGAGGATATTTGCATTCATGTTCATCAGTAATAGTGGCCAGTAGTTTTCTTTCTTTGTGACGTCTTTGTGTGGTTTTGGTATCAGAGTGATGATAGACATGTAGAATGAATTTGGGAGTGTTCCTCCCTGTGCTATATTTTGGAAGAGTTTGAGAAGGATAGGTGTTAACTCTTCTCTAAATTTTTTTTTTTTTGTGTGTGTGTGTGTGGTACACGGACCTCTTACTGCTGTGGCCTCTCCCACTGCGGAGCACAGGCTCCGGACGCACAGGCTCAGTGGCCCTGGCTCACGGGACCAGCCGCTCCATGGTATGTGAGATCTTCCCGGACCAGGTCACGAACTCATTTCCCATGCATCGGCAGGTGGACTCTCAACCACTGGGCCACCAGGGAAGCCCTTCTCTAAATGTTTGATAGAATTTGCCTGTGAAGCCATCTGTTCCTGGGCTTTTATTTGTTCAAAGATTTTTAATCACAGCTTCAATTTCAGTGCTTGTGATTGGTCTGTTCATATTTTCTTTTTCTTCCTGCTTCAGTCTCGGAAATTTGCACGTTTTTAAGAATTTGTCCATTTCTTCCAGGTTGTCCACTTTATTAGCATATATTTGCTTGTAATAATCTCTCATGATACTTTGTATTTCTGCAGTGTCAGTTGTTACTTCTCCTTTTTCATTTCTAATTCTATTGATTTTAGTCTTTTTCCTTTTTTTCTTGATAAGTCTGGCTAATGGTTTATCAATTTTATCTTCTCAAAGTACCAGCTTTTAGTTTTATTAATCTTTGCTATCATTTTCCTTCATTTCTTTTTCATTTATTTCTGATCTGATCTTTATGATTTTTCCTTCTACTAACTTGGAGTTTTTTTGTTCTCCTTTCTCTAATTGCTTCAGGTGTAAAGTTAGGTTGTTTATTTGAGATGTTTCCTGTTCCTAGAGGTGGGATTATATTGCTATAAACTTCCCTCGTAGAACTGCTTTTGCTGCATCCCATAGGTTTTGGGTCATTGTGTTTTCATTGTTATTTGTTTCTATGTATGTTTTGATTTCCTCTTTGATTTCTTCAATGATCTCTTGGTTATTAAGTAATGTGCTTTTAGCCTCCATGTGTTTGTATTTCTTCCAGATTTTTTTTTCCTGTATGATATCTAGTCTCATAGTGTTGTAGTCAGAAAGATACTGATATGATTTCAATTTTCTTAAATTTACCAAGGCTTGATTTGTGACCAAAGATATGATCTATCCTGGAGATTGTTCCATGAGCCCTTGAAAAGAATGTGTATTTTTTGTTTTTGGATGGAATGTCCTATAAATATCAATTAAGTCCCTCTTGTTTAATGTATCATTTGAAACTTGTGTTTCCTTATTTTTTTTCACTTTGGATGATCTGTCAAATGGTGAAAGTGGGATGTTAAATCTCCCTACTATAATTGTGTTACTGTCAATTTCCCCTTTTATGGATGTTACTATTTTCCTTATGTATTGATGTGCTCCTGTATTGGGTGCATAAATGTTTACAGTTTTTTTTTTATATTCTTCTTGGATTGATCCCTTGATCATTATGTAGTGTTCTTCTTTTTCTCTTGTAATAGTCTTAGTTTTAACGTCTATTTTGTCTGATATGAAAATTGCTATTCCAGCGTTCTTTTGATTTCCATTTGCATGGAATATGTTTTTCCACCCCCTCACTTTCAGTCTGTATGTGTTGCTAGGTCTGAAGTGGGTCTCTTGTAGACAGCATATATACGGATCTTGTTTTTGTATCCATTCAGCCAGTTTATGTCTTTTGGTTGGAGCACTTAACCCATTTACATTTAAGGTAATTATCGATATGTATGTTCCTATTACCATTTTCTTAATTGTTTTGGGTTTCCTATTGTAGATCTTTTCCTTCACTTGTCGTGCCTGTTTAGAGAAATTCCTTTAGCATTTCTTGTAAAGCTGATTTTGTGGTGCTTAATTCTCTCAACTTTTGCTTGTCTGTAAAGCTTTTAATTTCTCCTTCAAACCTGAATGAGATCCTTGGTGGATAGAGTAATCTTGGTTGTAGGGTTTTCTCCTTCATCACTCCCTTCTGGCTTGCAGAGTTTCTGCAGAAAGATCAGCTGTTAACCTTATGAGGATTCCCTTATGTATTATTGTTTTTCCCTTGCTGCTTTTAATATTTGTTATTTGTATTTAATTTTTGATAATTTGATTAACATGTGTCTTGGTGTGTTTCTCCTTGGATTTATCCTGTAAGGGACTCTCTGTACTTCCTGGACTTGATTAACATTTCCTTTCCATATTAGTGAAGTTTTCAACTATAATCTCTTCAAATATTTTCTCAGTCCCTTTGTTTTTCTCTTCTTCTTCTGGGACCCCTATAATTCTAATGTTGGTGTGTTTAATGTTGTTCCAGAAGTCTATGAGACTGTTCTCACTTCTTTTCTTTCTCTTTTCTTTATTCTGCTCTGCAGTAGTTATTTCTACTATTTTATCTTCCAGTTCACTTATCCATTCTTCTCCCTCAGTTATTCTGCTATTGAACACTTCTAGAGATTTTTAATTTCATTTACTGTGTTCTTCATAACTGTTTGTTTGCTCCTTAGTTCTTCCAGGTCCTTTTTAAAAGTTTCTTGTATTTTCTCCATTATATTTCCAAGATTTTTCATCATCTTTACTGTCATTATTCTGAATTCTTTTTCAGGTAGTCTTCATATTTCCTCTTCATTTGTTAGCTCTGGTGTGTATTTGCCTTGCTCCTTCATCTGGTGTGTGTTTCTCTGTCTTTTGATTTTGCTTAACTTACTGTGTTTGTGGTCTCCTTTTTGCAGCCTGCTCATTTGTAATTTCTGTTGATTTTGGTGTCTCTCTCCAGTGGCTAAAGTTCATTCAGTGAGTTGTGTAGGCTTCCTGGTGGAGGGGACTAGTGCCTGTGTTCTGGTGGATGAGGCTGGATCTTGTCTTTCTGGTGGGCAGGTCCACGTCTGGTGGTGTGTTTTGGGGTAACTCTGGACTTATTATGATTTTAGGCAGCCTCTGCTAATGGGTGGGGTTGTGTTCCTGTCTTGCTAGTTGTTTGACATAGGGTGTCCTGCAGTATAGCTTGCTGGTCATTGAGTGGAGCTGGGTCTTGGCATTGAGATGGAGATCTCTGGGAGATTTTCACCATTTGATATTACATGGAGGTTGGAGGTCTCTTGTGGACCAGTGTCCTGAACTTGCCTCTCCCACCTCAGTGGCACAGCCTTGATGTCTGGCTGGAGCACCAAGAGCCTGTCCTCCACTTGGCTCAGAATAAAAGGAAGGAAAAAACAAGAAAGAAGAAGATAAAATAAAATAAAGTAAAATAAAATAAAAAAGTAAAATAAAATAACATTAGTAAAATAAAATAATTAGGAAGAAAAAAATTTTAAGTTATAAAAAAAAATTTAATAAAGGACAGGCAGAACCCTAGGGCAAATGGTTAAAACAAAGCTAAACAGAGAAAGTCATACACAGAAGCATACACATACACACTCACAAAGAGAAAAAGGGGAAAAAAAAAAAAAAATATATATATATATATATATATATATATATATATCATTGCTCCCAAAGTTCACCTCCTCAATTTGGGATGATTCATTGTCTATTCAGGTATTCCACAGTTGTAATGTACATCAAGTTGATTGTGGAGATTTTATCTGATGCTCTTGAGGCTGCTGGGAGAAATTTCCTTTTCTCTTCTTTGTTTGCACAGCTCCTGGTGTTAGGCTTTGGATTTAGACCCGCCTCAGTGTGTAGGTCGCCTGTGAGCATCTTTTCTTTCCTCAGAGAGGACGGGGACAAAGGAGCAGCTGTTTTGGGGGTTCTGGCTCCTTAGGCAGGTGGGAGGGATGGGTACAGATGTTGGGCAATCCTGCAGCAGCAGAGGCCAGTGTAAAATTGCACCAGCCAGAGACACACCATTCATTCTCCCAGGGAATATGTCACTGGATCATGGGACCCTGGCAGTGGCAGGATGCACAGGGTCCCAGGAGGGGAGTTGTGGATAGTGACTTGTGCTTGCACACAGGCTACTTGGTGGCTTCAGCAGCTGCCTTAGCATCTCATACCTGTCTCTGTGGTCCGTGCTGATAGCCGTGGCTCTCACTCTTCTCTGGAGCTCCTTTAAACGGTGATCTTAATCCCCTCTCCTCGCGCACCAGGAAACAAAGAGGCAAGAAAAAGTCTGTTGTTTCTTCAGTAGCTCCAGACATTTTCCAGTACTCCCTTGTGGCTAGCTGTGGTGCACTAGCCCCCTTCAGGCTGTGTTCATGCAGACAACCCCAGTCTTCTCCCTGGGATCCAATCAAAGCCCAAGCCTCAGCTCCAAGCCCCAACCTGTCCCGGCGGGTAAGCAGACAAGCCTCTCGGGCTGGTGAGTGCTTGTCGGTACCGATCCTTTGTGTGGGAATCTCTCTGCTTTGCCCTCCACTCCCCAGTTGCTGTGCTCTCTTCCATGACTCCGAAGCTTCCCCACTCCACCACCCACAGTCTCTGCCCAGGAAGGGGCTTCCTAGTGTGTGGAAACCTTTCCTCCTTCACAGCTCCCTCTCAGAGGTGCAGGTCCCATCCTTATTATTTTGTCTCTGTTTTTTCTTTTCTTTTTCTTTTTCTTTTTTTTTGCCGTACCCTGGTACGTGGGGAGTTTCTCGCCTTTTGTGAGTTCTGAGGTCTTCTGCCAGCATTCAGTAGATGTTATGCAGGAGTTGTCCCACATATAGATGTATTTCTGATGTATTTCTGGGAAGGAAGGTGATCTCCATGTCCTACTCTTCCTCCATCTTGAAACTCCAGCCCATTTGTATTTTTATTATAAAACTTAGAAGCATATCATGTTTATGGTAAAACAAAACAATTGTTACTGAATTCTTATTCCATTTGGATTATAATCCTGATTTTTAAAGTGTTTTTGTAAAATTTTATCTAACTTAATACCATAAACACACGTTATTATCTTACTTGGTTTAATAAAAAGTTAGATCCTCATCAATATTTAATGTTTTGTCAGGAACACAAAGACAGTAATTTACTGTTCCCTAAGTTATTTTTGCATTATGTTTGAAATAAATTGTCAAGTTTTGTAACTGCTGTTCTCTCTGAAAAGCAGAAACTTCTTGAGGGATAAGGAAATTATCAGATAGCAAATGTAATTAATTAGTGTTTGTTTCAAGATTACAAAGATGGGAGTACCTCAGTAATAAAAAGCTATAGACATATTAAATGAACAGGTCAATATATTTGATCAATATCGATGCAAAAATCCTCAACAAAATATTAGCAAACCAAATCCTGAAATACATAAAAAGAATTACACACCATGATCCAGTTGGCTTTATTCCATTGTCACAAGGCTGGTTCAACAGAGGCAAATCAATCAATGTGATATACCACATCAAAGGGTAATGGTAAAATAACATGATCATCTCAATAGACGCATAAAACAGTTGACAAAATTCCACCCTCATTCAAGATAAAAGTTTTAATCAAAGTTGGTACTGAGGGAAGATAGCTCAACATAATAAAGTCCATTTATGACAAACACACAACAAGCTAATACTCAAAAGTGAAAAGCTGAAAGTCTTCCTGCGAAATTTAGGAACAAGACAAGGATGCCACTCCTACTGTTCCTATTTAACATTGTGTTGGATGTCCTAGCTACAGTAATCAGACAAGGAAAAAAATAGTCATCCAAACTGGAAAAGAATAGGTAAAACTGTCACTATCTGCACATGACATAAAACTCTATGCAGTGATACCTAAAGTCTCCAACCAAAATCTATAAGAACTAGTACATGAATTCAGCAAGGTAGCAGGATACAAGATCAATATACAGAAATCTGTTGTGTTTCTACATACTGATAATGAAATATCAGAGAAAGAAGGTAAAAACAAATCCCATTTAAAATCACATAAAAATACCTAAATAACCTAAGAATAAGCTTAACCAAGGAGATGAAAGACCTATACACTGAAAGCTATGAAGCATTGATGAAGGAAATTGAAAATGAGGCAATGAAATAGAAAGATATCCCTTGCTTTTGGATTGGAAGAATTAATATTGTTAAAATGGTCACACTATCCAAAGCAATCTACAGATTTATTGCTATCTCTATCAAAATACCCATGACATTGTTTTACAGAACTAGAAAAAATAGTCTTAAAATTTATATGGAATCACAAAACCCCTAAATTTCCAAAGAAATCCTGAGAAAATGAACAAAGCTGGAGGTGTAACCCTCCTAGAGTTCAGACTATACTACAAAACGACAGTAATCAATACAGAATGGTACTGGCACAAAGACAGATATGTAGATCAGTGGAACAGAATAGAGAACCCAGAAATAAACTCATGCACTTATGGTCAGTAAATTTATGACAAGAGGCAAGAGTATACAATGGAGAAAAGACAGTCTCTTCAATGAATGGTACTGGACAGCCACATTTGAAAAAATAAGATTAGAATACTTCCTCACAACATATACAAAAATAAACTCAAAATGGTTTAAAGACATATCATCTCACACTTGTCAGAATGACTATCATCAAAAAGTCTACAAATAACAGACTTTGGAGTGGATGTGGGGAAAGGGGAGCCCTCATAAGCAGTAGGAATGTAGATTGGTACAACCACTATGGAAAACAGTATGGAAGTTACTGAAAAAATAAAAATAGAACTATCATATAATCCAGTAATTCCATTTCTGGGTGTATATCTGTAAATAAAATGAAAACTATATTTCAAAAAGACACATGCACCCCCATGTTGATAGCAGTATTATTTACAGTAGCCAAGATATGGAAGCAACCCAAGTGCGCATCAATGAAGTATTGGATTGAGAATATGTGGTCGTGACATCACCCTGCTGTGACACACACACAGTAGGAAAACTGACTAATTAAAAGGATTTACCATGCATCTTATGACTCTTTACTGGAGCCTCAGGAGATAGGTAAAGATGAATGTTATGTCTCAACCAACACTGAAAATGTGAAGTTTAGAAGACATTTGCTAAGTCAAGTCACCACATGGTCAAACTCAGGTAGCAGTTATCTCTTTAGTTTACTCCAATTTGCAGCAATTTCTTAATATTTTCTTTCTGAGACCTGACACTTTGAAGAGTAACAGTCAGGAAGGAGGTCAGGCAGCCTGTAGGAACAGAGAGAAGCTCCCACCTCCCAGGCTGCCTGGAAACAGGATGTTGGAACTGTAACCACAAGACTGGATTCTGCCAACAACCTGAATAAGTTTAGAAGCAGGTTCTTCCCAAGAACCTCCAGTTCCCTGACCAGTGATCAGACTTTCACCCTCGGGACTGAAAGCTCAGAGTCTTAACCACTGGACCATCAGGCAATTCCCCCAAATTCCCCACTTCTTAGTACCTCTGCCACCCTAGTCGAAGCCACCATCATCTCAGGTTTATCCACGGAGTAGGACTGGGAGTGGCAACATCCCAAATCAAGGAGCTCACTTAGCAACCAGATCTTAGATTCTGAGGGCTAAGAAATCTGGCAGAGACCATCTTCATCAAATGAATCAAGTAAACAAAGTTAACATCACAAGGAGTGCAACAAATTGAAATTGTGCACCCCTGATAGGATGCAGTAAGAAGAACACAGCATCTCTTACGTGATATACCTGCCAAAGTGCATCATTTGAGACCTGTGACTTGCATGAGTGGCACCTCCACTGGAATCCTGTGGGACATAATTCTTTTTCCATGTGCATAGGAATTATCAAAGCAAAAACTGCACTGGACAGATTTATTGAGCCGTGTGGCTGACAGGATCTTGGTGTTTGAGCTGGGTGTCAGTCCTGAGCCTCTGAGGTGGAATAAACAAGTTCAGGACATGGGTCCACTGGAGACATCCTGACCCCACATAATATCAATCAATGAGAGCTCTCCCAGAGATATTTGTCTCAATGCTAAAACCTAGCTCCACTCAAGGACCAGCAAACTACAGTGCTGGACACTCCATACCAAAAAGCTAGCAAGACAGGGACACAACCCCACCCATTAGCAGAGAGGCTGCCTAAAATCATAATAAGTTCACAGACACCTTAAAACACACCACCAGATGCAGTCCTGCCTACCAGAAAGACAAGATCCAGCCTCATTCAACAGAACACAGGCACCAGTCCCCTCCACCAGGAAGCCTCCACTGCCCACTGAACCAACCTTAGCCACTGGGGCAGACAGCAAGACAATGTGAACCTACATTTGCAGGTTGCTGTGAACCTACAGCCTGCAAAAAGGAGAGCCCAAACACAGTAAATTAAGCAAACTGAGAAGACAGAAAAATACACAACAGATGAAGGAGCAGGGTAAAAGCTCACCAGACCAAACAAATGAAGATGAAATAGGCAGTCTACCTGAAAAAGAATTCAGAGTAATGATAGTAAAGATGATCCAAAATCTCAGAAATAGAATGGAGAAAATACAAGAAATGTTTAAAAAGGACCTAGAAAACCTATGGAGCAAATAAACAATGATGAACAAACAATAAATGAAATTAAAAATACTCTAGAAAGAACCAATAGCAGAATAACTGAGGCAGAAGAACAAATAAGGGACCTGGAAGATAAAATAGTGGAAATAAATACCACAGAGCAGAATAAAGAAATGAGAATGAAAAGAATTTAGGACAGTCTCAGAAAACCCTGGGACAACATTAAACACAACAACATTCATATTATAGGGGTCCCAGAAGAAGAAAAAAAGGGACTGAGAAAATATTTGAATAGATTATAGATGAAAACTTCCCTAATATGGGAAATGAAACAGTCAATCAAGTCCAGGAAGGGCAGAGTGTCCCTTACTGTAAAAACCAAAAGAGAAACATGCCGAGACATATATTAATGAAACTAACAAAAATTAAAAACAAAGAAAAAATGTTAAAAGCAGCAAGGGAAAAGCAACAAATAACATACAAGGGAATGCCCATAAGGTTAAAGCTGATCTTTCAGCAGAAAGTCTACAAGACAGAAAGGAGTGGCAGGGTATGTTTAAATGAGGAAAGGAAAAAACCTAAAACCGAGATTGCCCTACCCAACAAAGGTCTCATATTGTAATATTCAACAGAGAAATTAAAACCTTTACAGACAAGCAAAAGCTAAGAGAATTCAACACCACCAAACCAGTTTTACAGCAAATGCTAAAAAAACTTATCTAGGCAGGAAACACAAGAGAAGAAAAAGACCTACAAAAATAAAATTTAAAAAAAAATTAAGAAAATGGTAATAGGAAGATAAATATCAATAATTACCTTAAATGTAAATGGATTAAATGATCCAACCAAAATACCTAAACTGGCTGGATGTATAAAAGAAATAAGACCTGTATAGATACTGTCTACAAGAGACCCACTTCAGACCTAGGGACACATACAGACTGAAAGTGAGGGCATGGAAAAAGATATTTCATGAAAACGAAAACCAAAAGAAAGCTGGAGTAACAATTCTCATATCAGACAAAATAAACTTTAAAAATAAAGACTATTGCAAGAGACAAAGAAGCACACTACATAATGATCAATGGATCAATCCAAGAAAAAATATATAACAAGTGTAAATATTTATGTACCCAACATAAGAGCATCTCTATACATAAGGCTAATGTTAGCAGCCATGAAAGGGGAAATGAACAGTAACATACTAATAGTAGGGTACATTAACACACCATTTTCACCAAAGGACACATCATCCAAAATGAAAATAAATAAGAAAGCACAAGCTTTAAATGACACATTAGACAAGATGGATCTAATTGATATTTATAGGACATTCTATCCAAAAACAACAGAATACACTTTCTTCTCAAATACTCATGGAACATTCTCCAGGATAGATTACATCTTGGGTCACAAATCAAGCCCTGGTAAATTTAAGAAAATTGAAATCATATCAAGTATCTTTTCTGACCACAATGCTATAAGACTAGATATCTATTACACGAAAAAATCTGTAAAAAATACAAACACATGGAGATTAAATAATACACTAATGAATAACCAAGAAATCAAAGGGGAAATCAAAAATACCAAGAAACAAATGACAAAGAAAACATGATGACCCAAAACCTATGGGATACAGAAAAAGAAGTTCTAAGAGGGAAGTTTATAGCAATACAATCCTACGTTAAGAAACAAGAAGCAACTTAAATAAACAACCTAACTTTACACCTAAAGCAATTAGAGAAAGAGGAAAACAAACAAACAAACAAACAAACAAACAAAACTAAGTTAGCAGAAGGAAAAAAATCATAAAGATCAGATCAGATATACATGAAAAAGAAATGAAGAAAACAATAGCAAAGATAAAAAAAAAAACAAACTAAAAGGTGGTTCTTTGAGAAGATAAACAAAATTGATAAACCATTAGCCAGACTCATCAAGAAAAAAAGGGAGAAGACCCAAATAACTAGAATTAGAAATGAAAAAGGAGAAGTAACAGCTGACACTGCAGAAATACAAAGGATCCTGAGAGATTACTGCAAGAAACTATATGTCAATAAAATGGACATCCTGGAAGAAATGCACAAACTCTTAGAAAAGCACAACCTTTGGAGACTGAACCAGGAAGAAATAGAAAATATAAACAGACCAATCACAAACACTGAAAATGATAATCTGATTAAAAATTTTCCAACAAACAAAAGCCCAGGACCAGATGGCTTCACAGGTGAATTCTATCAAACATTTAGGGAAGAGCTAACACCTATCCTTCTCAAACTCTTCCAAAATATAGCAGGGGTAGGAACACTCCCAAACTTATTCTAAGAGACCACCAACACTCTGCTATGAAAACCAGACAAAGATGTCACATCTTTGTCTGTGACAAAGAAAGAAAACTACTGGCCAATAACACTGATGAACATAGATGCAAAACTCCTCAACAAAATACTAACAAACATTGAAAGGGTCATGCACCATGATCAAGTGAGGTTTACTCCAGGAATGCAAGGATTCTTCACTATACACAAATCATTCAATGTGATAAACCATATTAGCAAATTGAAGAAAATCCATATGATCATCTCAATAGATGCAGAAAGAGCTTTCGACAATATTCAACACTGATTTATGATTAAAAACACCCTCCAGAAAGTAGGCATAGAGGGATCTAATCTCAACATAATAAAGGCCATATATGACAAACCCACAGCCAACATCACTCTCAATGGTGAAAAACTGAAACCATTTCCACTAATATCAGGAACAAGAAAAGGTTGCCAAATCTCACTGCTATTATTTGACATTGTTGTGGAAGTTTTAGTCACAGCAATCAGAGAAGAAAAAGAAATAAAGGAATTCATTTATTTAAATAATCATTTATTATCCTTTGTGACCCCCCCACCTAGAGAATAGGAAAGAAAACAAAAGTAAACAAATTGAACCTAATGAAACTTAAAAGCTTTTGCACAGCAAAGGAAACCATAAACAAGATGAAAAGACAGCCCTAAGAATGGGAGAAAATATTTGCAAATGAAGCAACTGACAAAGGATTGATCTGCAAAATTTACAAGCAGCACATGCAGTTTAATATCAAAAACACAAACAACCCAATCCAAAAATCAGCAGAAGACCTCAATAGACATTTCTCCAAAGAAGATATACAGATTGCCAACCAACACATGAAAGAATGGTCAACATGACTAATCATTAGAGAAATGCAAATCAGAACTGCAATGAGGTATTACCTTACACCAGTCAGAATGTCCATCCTCAAAATTCTACAAATAATAAATTCTGGAGAGCATGTGGAGAAAAGGGAGCCCTCTTGCACTATTTGTGGGAATGTAAATTGAGACAGCCACTATGGAGAACAGTATGGAGGTTCCTTAAAAAAAATAAAAAATAGAACTAACATATGACCCAGCAATCCCACTACTGGGCATATACCTGAGAAAACCATAATTCAAAAAGAGTCATGTACCACAATGTTCATTGCAGCACTACTTACAACAGCCAGGACATGGAAGCAACCTAAGTGTCCATCGACAGATTAATGGATAAAGAAGATGTGGTACATATATACAATGGAATATTACTTAGCCATAAAAAGAAATGAAATTGAGTTATTTGTAGTGAAGTCGATGGACCTAGAGTCTGTCATACAGAGTCAAGTAAGTCAGAAAGAGAAAAACAAATACCATATGCTAACACATATATGTGGAATCTGAAAAAAAGTTTCTGAAGAACCTATGGGCAGGATGGGAATAAAGACACAGACCCACTAGAGAATGGACTTGAGGACACGGGGAGGGGGAAGGGTAAGTCAGAGGCTGACATGGACATATATACACTACCAAATGTAAAATAGATAGCTACTGGGAAGCAGCCGCATAGCACAGGGAAATCAGCTTAGTGTTTTTTGTTCACTTTGAGTGTGGGATAGGGAGGGTGGGAAGGAGGAGCAAGTGGGAGGGGATATAGTTATATATGTATATGTATAGCTGGTTCACTTTGTTATACAGCAGAAACTACCACACCATTGTAAAGCAATTTTACTCCAATAAAGATGTTTTTAAAAAAAATAGAATATGTGGTATATTCCTAGGTATACAACAGAATATTACTCAGTGATAAAAAAGAATGAAACACTGACATTTGCAATAATGTGGATGCACCTAGAGAATATTATGTTTAGTGAATTGTCAGATAAAGCAAATACAGTATGATACTGCTTATACATGGAATCTAAAAAATACATACTATAAATGAATATATACCAAAAACAGAAACATACTCACAAATATAGAAAACTTGTGGTTGCCAAAGGGAAGAGAGAGGGGTTGGAACAAATTAGGGGTGTGGCATTAATGGTTACAAACTACTATATATAAAATAGACAACAGGACATACTGTATAGCACAGGGAATTAAAGCCTATATTTTGTAATAATCTATAATGAATATAATCTGCAAAAATACCAAATCACTATGCTGCACACCGGAAATTAACAGAATGTTATAAATAACCTGTACTTCAATAAAAAATAAAAATTAAAAATATGGAGAAGTGTAAAAATCACACAAGGAAATTTCTTTTAAATCAGGAGTATGTGAATTTTTTGATGTGTATAATAACATGATAGCACATAAATAGTCAGTTGTTCTGTTATCATTTGCTTGATGTTGTGTATTTAGTATAGAAAAGCATGACAAGCTACTTCATTTTTCTGACTTACAGCTAGTTCAATAAAATTCAACAGCAACATATTTGATAATCACATAAAATGGTTAAAAAATAAGAATATGCCATTAAATCCACGATTTTTATAAAAAATACACAAGAGGCAAAAATTATTTTGTTATCAGAATATAAAACACAATCTATTTTGTCCACATGCAGATCCTTAAATTTCCCTTCTGTACACTTCCTCCCAACTAAGTTAGTAGATACAAAGAGAATCTACACTAGAAAGGATAAGGGGCTTGCTTTGCTTGGATGAAAAACAATTATATACTGTACATGAGATGTATATATTCCTTGGAATCTTGGGTTTGGAGGGTTAGAAAAAATCATATTCCTAAATCTTATACTTTACGTACAAACTGCCTCATGTTTGTTTTATTAACAGTTACAAGCATGTCATATCATTCTTTCCAAGAGTCCCTATAAAACAGCAACATCATTTAAGAATTTTATCTTTTTTTAAAGTAGGCTCTTCTCTTAGACTCTGAAACATCCCTTTGCACAGCATGGGGAACACAAATAACTTTGGTTTTAAAACACCTAAACCCCACGTATGCCCCATACAGTGCACAATGTAGCCATTTATTTTATAAGATTTGTAAGTGAATATTGTATGATGCTGTCTCCAAATAGGGGTGCTTACAGAGGTGATGAAAGAGTACAATGTAGACAGTTGGTAAACTGCCAATTAACAGAACTAAAATATAGAAAATGCAAGACTCTAAGAGATAAGGAATGATGACATGGCTAAAAATAAATGCAATATTTTGTGATGTGTGAGATGTGTGAGATGTATTATTTTAAATGAATGGAGAATCTCCTCTCTTTATAATATATTTTAAATGTATAATATTATATTTTCAATATTTTAAATTCATTGTTGTTTGCGCAAGCCTTAAAAATGTTAGATATGTCAGCATTCAATTATTTGAGGTGTTAGAAAAAAAGTAAAATGAACAATAAAATTAAGGATTATTATACTGTACCTGTTTTTTTCACCAGTTTTGTATTTTGCTCAGGGTGCTGGTCATTAGCATATATGTCAGCCAGTTTAAATTTTTTATATAATATTTTTATTTCTTGAAGAAATTATTGCAAGACATTTTATTTGCTAGTAGGAAATTCTTCTCATTCATATTTTAAACACGTCTTTAATCTTTGCAACTCTACTTTTTTCTTATAGTCTCAAAATGGAGATGAAATTTTATAAAATGTTAGCTCATCAATATTAGGTGAAGCTTCATAAAAGAAAGGGTGTTTCTTCTGTGGTGTATCATGATATGAAAGTAGCATCATAATCACTCGTCATATCAGAGTGATGTTTAGCTATGAACAATTTCTGTAGGTGACTTAGAGTTTCTTGCCATCTGTCAATACTCCTTCTCTTCAAAATAAACTACAGCTCCCCAATTATAAAAACTTTTTGTTCTTAAGTAGCATATTACTGCTTTTTGATTTGATTTTTAAGAACCTTGATCCCTTTGTTGCTAAATTTAATGCTTCCTTATTATATTTATTACTTTCACACACTGACTTTGTCTCCACCAAAGTGTCATTTGGAAACTGCCCTGTTTTCTGAATAAGTTCCTTCAGCAACTCAGACTTCTCCTATTCATCTCCTTTGTCTGGCTTATACCAACTAAATATCAGCATACTTCTGATGATACCATATTCAAAACCCCTTATTCCAAATAGAATAGTCTTACTCCCTTTCAGGGTGACTCACATGGAAGAAGTAAAATATACTTCAATACCTTTGATTACTTTTTAAAATGTCAGTATTACCATATATTCAACTTTCAACTGAAAGAGAACTCACAGCAGATCTGTGCTGTAAATCAATCCTGAATTCACTTCAATTTTTGGAACATCGTGTTCTTGCCTTTCTTGTTAGTTAATAACCCTGGATAAAATTATAACAAAATATATTTGTAAAGCAGTTTATATAACATGTGACTGGATTGATAAAATACTGAAATTTTTAAATTCAAAATAATGAAGTATTTTCAGGAAAAAAATAGCAAATTGCTTGAATTTTATTAGTCTGGTTCAAGTTGAAAGCTAAGTAACTTTACAAATAAAAAGAAAATGATAAAAATAATAGGTAGAAAGGTAGATAGTTAAATAAATTAGTAGATCAAATTAGGTAAAATAGCTGTCTATAACAGAGGCAATTGAGATTCCAATTCTCAACTTAAATTAAGCTACTTAGTTAACTTTAAGAGGACAGAAGTCATCAATTAATAGATAGATAGATAGATAGATAGATAGATAGATAGATAGAAAACAGATAGGCAGACTTACATGATAAACTAGGTATGGGAAAAACATCCCTGGTGACCATAAGTGGTAGGACCTATATTTTTAACATTTTCTTAATGGGCATAGTTTTTGAAATGAAGGTTAAAAGTGTAACATTTATTAATTTGATAACAACATAGAACAACTAAATTCAAATCCATTTAATACAACTATTTTTTCTTACACATATTTTCAAAAAATTTAAATCTATCAAAAGATCTAAAGATGGAGCTATTTTCTTGATTCAAGTGTATTTCTGGAAATGTCTGAGGATATCCCTGTCCTTCACAAACAATACAAGATGGATTAGGGGATTACAATAATACTGGTACTGTTAATGTTTTTCAGTATTACAGTCATCTATCTGATGATAAATTTTACTTTTCTGGTTCATCATTCTCTCGGCATCTTTGAAGTAATCTAATTTTCTGAAATATAAAGCTGTGGTACTCAAAAATATCACACTTTGTTTATAATATTATTTCATTTGTGAAAGTTGAAAAATACCTTCCAATTTTGTAATTTGAGACATAAATTGAGGGAGATTAAAAATGAGTGACAAGACATGAGAATAATTAATGTCTTACCTGTGTTTTGTCCCTACTTTTTATTTTGAAGAGATGATTACTAAATATAGAGACAATAGTAGATTAGACAGAGAGAGGTGTGACCCAAGAAAACTGTATATCAGCATAACAACTCTATACATTGAAGCAAAATGAATTATTATGCCAATGCTGACAATGTAGGTATTCGCATTTCTCATCAGGTTTCTTTTCTAATTGATTATGACACTGACTACCATTGAATCTACTGCAACTTAAGCTCTATTCTTATATTTAGACCAGAAGACTATAAGAAGGTAATCTTTTAGTTACTCTTGGAATTTCTGGTCCTGTTATAAACTATTTTGAGACCAGTTGGCTGCTATTTGTTTAGTTGCATTTTCTCCTTAAATTTAGGGAACAAAATGTCTCTTCACTTATATTTCCCACACATAATTAAATTCAACTGCTCATAAAGATATTCAAAATGTGAACCAATTGTCGTCTTGACTATTCAGTCAGCAGACAGAAAGATCTCATTTTTGAATTGTTTTCCCAAAAATCAGTGGGTTTCAATTAAATTATGTACTTTTATAAAAGAAATGAATTTTTAAAATCCCCACAGATTTCTCTCAAAGTCTGGCTCTTTGCTTCCAATGCAGGGTTGAGTGAGAAATATGGCAGTAAGCCAACCTGCCTTTCTTCCAAAATCAGCCACAATAGAATCTGTTGGGTTGAAATAGAACACGTGGTACTTTTGACCAGTACTATATTTGTGACATGATTTACTGGGCCAACTGCCCAGAGAGCTCTGTGTCTGACTGCCCAGTTTTGAAATATGGAGAAGAGTTCATGATCACCATGCTTTGTAAACCTACATTTCTGAAAATTATATTTCTCGATTTAAAAATGCTGTGAGATATCCAGATGTGTGTATTGGGAAAATCAAACATTTTGTGAAAAGCCTTTTGTGTACAATTTCTAAAAACCATTGGTATCACTTGAATTGGTTACACATTGCTTTCTGGCAGAGCAATTTCTGTATTTCTATAGTTGGCTAAAAATCATCAGCATTGAAATTTCATTCAAAGATTCTACAAATATATCATCAGTGATATTGTGTTTTATTTAGTATGCTGCTAGGAAAACTATGTGGCCCAGTGGAAAGAACGTGAACTTTGTGTCAGAGAAATCTGGGTATGCATCCAAATTTGTTCACATACTTGCTATGAAAGCATGAACAAATTATTTAACTATATTTCCCAAGATTTGCTCTTCCAACCATCTATAAAATTGCCTCATTGAGTGGTTCCTGAGGATTACATGTGATAACCTATACAAACGCTGACAGCAACATTCTATGAGGTAATGGGTGTTATTTTACCCATTTTTTAAAATAAGACGATTAAAGCATAAGTAATTTATTCATGGTCAGAAAGAAGACAAGTGACCAAGCTCATGTTTAAATGCAGACAAAATAAACTCCAAACCCAAAATATACCTAAACAAGTACTATCCCTTCTAATATCACCTTACTTATTTGTTCATCAACATCTTCTTAATCAATAATCATTTTAATATCATTTGCATCATTGTCTCATAGTTGTTGTATTCATTAAATTATCATACCATCACCTTTGTCATTATCACTATAAACACAAGTTCTCAAATGTGGAACACCATTCATGTTGTTCTACAACCTCTTAGCCATGTAAACTTAGTAAGTCACAACTTCTCTAAATCTCAGTTTTCTCATTTTCAAATTGGAAGAGATATTTTTTACCTTTAACATAGCGTCATGGTCAAGTTTAAGTGAAAAAATGAGTAAAATATTTAGAAGAATGGATATATAGGGTGAATGTAAATATGGTTGGCAATAACAATTTGAATAATTATTGATAAGATGAAGTACAAATGTTGAATATTTTGCCTTAATGAGTGTTCAATAATAACAGTTTTTATTAAGTTATCTTAGATTTGGGATTAAGATGATTCTCAAACAAAATACACCAAGTTAAAACCAGTATATGGTAGCTTAAAATACACTAGATAGGAGTCAAAATATTCTGAGTTGAGCTGAGGTCTTAGCATTGTCATTATCAAATTATGTGATAATTTGCTACTTCTCTACCCAGTCTGACCCTTATCTTAGTCATCAAAATCTTTATAAATGTCAAGTAAAAACTTCCCTACATACCTCCGAGAATGGTGGGAAGGATTGCACTATATTAATAAACATATGAACTGAAAGCCAATATCAAAGTAACATTATCTGCAGTGTTTACAACATTATTGTCCTAACTAAATTGATTTTTTGGTTGGAAGTACGGAAGATGACTAGACATGTCTCTGGATCAAATCATGTGACTGATGAGTATGACTGATTATGTATAAATGTCATTATTTTTGGATATTTTTATACATATAGAAAAATGACCATAAATTATACCACAAATATCAATACTCTTACAATTAGGTGTCACAAATCAAAAAAGTAATCAGAAAGTAATCCAGAGGAATAACAATGGTTACTCTGCATGTGAATAAGTAAGGTATCGATAATTTTTAATAATTAGATTTCACAAAGGAAAATAAGCTAATGGATGCTATAATAAATTTTTCTATTAATCTAAAAAATATTTAGTCTTAATTTATGCAAAGAGTCCTAATGAGGACAGTGCTGATTGAGTATTTTGACCCTTTGTACATAACTTCTTTCCAAAGCAAAATTTTACTTGCTATCTTTCTCATTAAGCTTCTGTTTGAAATTGATTCATTTTCAGAAATGAAGGTGAAGAAACCTGGGCATCTATTTAGATGATTAATTAGGAAGAAAAATCTTATTCAGTCTGAAAATTGTTACACAACCCTATTAGCCACTCAGCATTGGCTGAAAATGAGATGTGATTCCCAGAAGTATGATTCGTTTTCTGGGGATGATTGAATTACTATCAGGATTAGACTTTTACTAACTAAGCTGACTTTACTGCATTGGCAAAATATTCCAAATGTGGTCATGACATCAGCTTACAAGTACCCCTATTTGTTTAAGCACACAATTTGAACTACCATTGATTTACTCATATCTTTCATATTTAACAAATAGAATAACTTTTTCTGAAACAGAATACAGATGTGTAACTGACTCTTGTTTAAGGTTGAATACTTTTTCTCTTTTAAAATTTAATAGGCTAGATTTTAGAAATATATATTTCATAGATATCCTTCATGTTTTTTCCACCCACAAGTTTTCCACTTTAATCACTGTGGTAGTCATAAGTAATAAAGAAGCCTACTTCTATGTCTTCCACTGAACTTAATAATAAATAATATAGTTCTACTTTATGCTGCATAGTTTTCTCAGGCACTGGTAGTTTGTAAATAGGAAATTGGAAAATATTTCATGGATAATACATAAAATTAGGGGTTTTTTGTGTTTGTTTTGTTTTTGTTTTATTGTTTTGTTTTGTTTTGTTTCTGTTTTTGCTTTTTGACTAGTGTTTATGTCAGGATACATAGCTCTGAAACAATTAGGTAAGCAAATTTTTGTTATGGTAAAGAAAGTAATAGGCTGTGACTAGATCATTTAAAGAAAATTTCTGTAACTAAAAAGATATTGTTATAACAGTAAGGCAAGACTGCAGGAAGTTTGCCTAACAAAAAGAATTGGAAAACTTTAGAGCACTTAAATATGAAGGGAATAATAACAAAGAAAATAACTGACATTTATGGTTTGAAAATATTGCAAACTTAGTTAAGGCAATTTTGGTATTTACGTTCTTTTGTCAGATATCAATAACATTAAATAATTGGAGACAAGTTATGGATAAAAGCATTTCCCCTACCCCCTACCTAAACCCGCTACCAAGTAGAAGGAAATGTATTGATAGATTGAGATTTTGACACACATGAGCATGCATTCGTAAGAAGGCAAAAAAATATCATATAACTTGTAATTTTGATAAAGCTTTAACTTTGTCATTTTACCATGCTGTAAAGCCTCTTGTGTGGAATGTTTATTTGATATTATTATGACAATATTCTACAGTCAATCTTTAGCTTACACTTTAATCTGACTGCGTGAAAATCTTACTGGCTAAATATACAGAATGGGATGTGGGTCCAGGCCTAGGGCATCCTTTTGAAGAGTCACCTTCTGACTCTTGTAGATTTCTAAAACATTATTCATGAAAGACGGGAGTACTTGAACAATATTTCCTTTCAAACCACATGTCTTGAACACCACTCAAATGGAAAAATATAATACTTCTAATATGAATTAGGCTAATTAAGACATACTATACTACAGAGATAAAGATATATCTCTGACTCAAGTCTTTTAATCCTAAAAAAAAATTGTCTACAGTATATATTTTTTCTTAGTATACTTCAAATAGGAGCTACCCACTCTAGGTTGTATATTAAAACTAGTTTACACCCGTGTATAACTATAGTTAAGGCTAACATTTCAAAAAGGAAACTATAAATGATATAATTATCAACCCCTAAATATTTCAGTATGATTCTCTAGAAGACATTCCCTTATATTGTGAAGATTAAATTATCACTACTTTGTGATGATTTAATAGTAATTCATTAAATATTCCAACTTAACAGTTTTCCTCTAATATTATCTTTACAGCTCATTTCCCCATGTCAAGATCTAAGTCAGGACCAATCACATTTGGTTATGTGTCTCCATACTCTTTCAACGTTTAACAGTCCTTTTTGTAAATAATATTCTTATTTGTTTAATGGAGCAGATGTATCTGACTGACCTTTTTAGGTGAAGTTTAAATTACTCCAAATTCCTGTAATTCTTTTAAAATGGGAAGTCAAAACAAAAGACTTGACTTAAGTTAATCTTTTCTGTCTTAATATTGTATTATACATGATATTTAATGTTTAATTTTGCATTAAGTATGCTGCATGTTTTCTCCCCAATATGAGTGATATTGAGATTGGGCAATTGATTAAAATGGTGACAATTTGATTCCTTCTTCATGTACTTTTCCTTTTGTTATCAAAACATACCTTGTCATCAAATAAGTATCCAGAACCCCTTCTCCCCCCAAACAACTTCCTTTACAAGTTGCTGACTTTTGCCTAAGTGAGTCAAAAAGGAGGGATTTTTAAAAAATCTATAATATAATCTGCAGTGATTAATTTTTATCTCTAGGGTAGAGCTTCCCCTGTATTTTTGCAGGACTACTCTTCTACATGAAGATGTATTTTCTGCTGGAAAGAAATGATAATGTTCAGTTTTTTACTTAGATTTCCTCCAAAATTGTTACCTGCTCATAATTTTCTCAATATCTTTCTCCTTGTTTCCTCCTTGTGATGGACTACTTAGATTGCTTTAAAATTATTATTTTATTAATTTGGTGATTAAATGTATCACAACAGCTACTTAGGAATGAAAGTAATAATTGTTGTTTCTTAGATATATTTCATGTTATTGTTTAAACTCTCTTTGATATCTAAAAATACCCTAGTCACAGGTCTTATCATATCTTATATATGAGACAAATTGATGAAACTTAATTTATCCAAACCACCATTCTTGCTTGGGCATTTCCACGATATTCAACAATTCCTTTTTTTCTGTTTTTGAGTGGATGAATTGTATGTAAATTCCAGTTACTCTGACCTTGTTATTCTCTTGTCTTTCATCCTTCTACACGAGGGCAATTTCTCTCCATCTACATTTATCACAGGATGCTCTTCGGGGTTAATTCAGGAATTCTTTAGATAGAAAATAGCCATTATTCTTGGCAGGCAATCATCCTCAGAAATTTTAAGGATGGTATGCTATAAAGTTGCTTTATATATAAAATCATTTGGTTTTATCATAATATTTCTACTTGTTTGTCTTTTGGGATTGTACTAGGAAGTTCATTTAAATGAAGCCAACATTGATCCACAAGTCCAAGTCTCTTTGTACTTAATCCATACATTTTTCCCAGTTTACCACACTTGAAGCGCTGGTGTATTGAAGATAAACATGTCTTTGAATAAGGGCTTTTAACAAGAGTTTATCAAAGACATTTTGATTAATATTTTAATTTACTTGATATAAACCTATTAGTGGTACTTATTAAGGTTTAATGAAGACACATGTAATATCTTAGTCTGTGGGACCTTCCAATAATCTGATTGGTAAAGATTATTATCGAGATTTTCTTAGTGTAATAGCCTTACAGTGCTGTGTAATCATTGTACTATAAATGCAAGGATGAGAGTCTATGGTTATGATATAGTCTACTCTCTCCCATATAGCCATAATTTAGACTCTGTTCTAGAAGTAAATGTATGTTTAATGTTTGCCACTGTTCCTTATGTGAAATTATTACCAGTCATTTTCTTGTCTAAAATTCATTCTCTACTAAATTCTTCAGAAAGGGCTCATAAGAACACCACACCTGAAGATGTCTTGCATATTTGAGTGCTTGAGTATTCTTTAAGGTCATTTTGTCTTTTTTAAAAATCTATGATTCACATTCTTGTCTTGAATATCTTACATGTTACTCAACTTTATACTAGCATAAATTCCTATCAAAAATTATGAAGACAATTTGATTTTCTGCCACTTAAAAGTGATTTGCCCTTTTGCCTGGATACCCACTGATTTTTTTAAAGCCAGTATTTTTACTATAAAATGTCTCAGAGTTTTCTACTGTGGGTTGATTTTTTTTTTCAGGTATATATTACATGCAGTTTCAAGTTCATTTTCACTTCAGTAAACTTTTCTTGTATTGCTGTGAATATTTGTTATAATCCTTTCATTTCTGTTTTCTTCTTTGAATATTCCTATAAGTGCATTGTACATTTTTCCTTATCTACTATAACTCTCACTTCTATTTAATACTATTAGTTTCTTCTCTCATTTCTTTTAATATTTAAAATTTTACTACTTTCAAATTTTGCTTCTCTTAAAGCATGTTTTGAACTTATATACGCTTGAGTCCCTTCTGGTTTAGTCTTTATATTTGTTATGAATTTCTACATTTCATTACATTGTTTTCCTGAGTTCTGTCACCTCTATTTTCAAATATTCTTTTTATCTGAAACACAAATTTATGAGTTTCTCTACTACTAACTTTTGTTTTTCTCTATTGCTTCTATAATTTTCTTAATCTATTTTATTACATTATAAATTTTTAACATTATTTCCATTTATTTTTATAATAATGCATTTCTAGCATTCTTCCATAAATGGTAAAAGTGTTATTCTGCTCTTTATTCTCTTTTTTCCTTTGTAAACTTTGTGTGGGATTACATTAAATGCTTTTCTCTTGCTCATTTTTAATGGGAAAAGAAGTGCTCTTATTCTCTTAGAAGGAGAAGTGGGTCAAGATTACTTTTCTATCTTCCTGGATTTCAAGTTTCCTCTCTTCCTGTTTTTGCTGAATGATGGAATTAATGATCTTTTACTTTCTGAGACATTCTTCTGCCCACCCCCAACAATTTCCCTTGACTCAGCTGTTTTGCTCTACTGTCCCTGCCCTGATTAATTTGGATCTTACTATAAGCAGTTTCTTTTGAGTTTGAGGTTTTATATTAAATGGAAGAGATTACAAGGCTCCAAGTTCTCCAGTTATAAAGATGTTACATGTCGCAGCTTCCCTTGCACTCACTCATGTATGACCTGCACAATCATTGTCCAGGTGCAGTTGTTGTCCTCACCTTCACCTGCTATGCTTTCTAGTAAGTACTTTTTATCTGTTTTAGAGTTTTATCTGTTCAAGAGCCACAAGAAGCCCAACGTCCCTTCAGTCTCCTCCTCTTACAGTTATCAATGGTGTAGGTATCAGCCTCCTTCCATGCATATTTGGCAGCTGGTGGGAACAGTATATCCTTTAGTTTAGTCGATCTTTTGTTTTGCTAATCTATTTGTTCTGTCCATTTTTTTTTTTTTTGCATTTTTAAGGAGACATTAAAGGAGATTCACAAATTATGCTACTAAAACTATTTTCCTAGAATTCTCCAATCCATTTATATTTAAATATGGAATCACTATTTCACATCGTTTGGGCTCTAAATACTGACCTAGGTGAGTTTTGGCCTGAAATACTCAGAAAATTCCCCAGTCAACAGTGAGTTTGTGTGATAGTTGATGAATTATGTAACTATTTCATTTATTAGGTAAAGTCTTTCATAGGTGAATGCTAACAGATTTCTATATGTAGTTCTCAATATTTATTAGCTCAACTAATAAATGAACGTGATTTAATCAGGCCTTTTCCTAAAGATTATATTTAAAGAGCAAGAAAGCATTTTGTATAACAATGATTCCTTGATGCCTATGCTTCCTCCTAATGATGGCTTGATAAAGATTATTTGCTTTGAAAATTTATGAAACTGGTGATATCCTTGTGAGGTCTTCTACCAAATAGTTGGTATAATTGTTCATAACATATCTACCTTTGAAGCTGATAAATCTATCTACAAAATTTAAAAAAAAACAAGCATGCTAGAAGATATATAAACACTGAACTATTCTCACCCTTTGGTGTTGTGTCACAGGCCTAGAACATTGACCACATCCACATTCTATCATAAACAGGGGATTCTATCACATGGCCTGACTGGAACATGACCTGAAACCTAAAATATAATATTGTCAGGTCTGTCTAGAGTATACTCTAAAAATACTTGTTAGAGTGGATATCTAAGTTTTTATCAATCCTATAAGATAAAGTTACATGATTATTTTTTGTGTGATATTGTCAATACCTGTTGTTATTTGTGATATAATTTGATATTGGATATGCATTTATTGTAATATACAGTTTGATATCTAAGTAGCAAAAAGGAGCCATGTCCTCACCTACCTTTAACTATGTGAGACTGTTGATTTTATTAATAAATACTGAATGACCTCAACAATAATGAATAATGAAACTGGATGTGGTAAATTAGTGAAATGCAGACATAAGGCTGAATAGTATGGAAAGACTTCAACTTTTTAAATTTAAAAGATTGTACTAAACTTTAAAAGAAACATATATCCAAAGTGAATAGACTACTGAATACTTAAAAAAATCTATAACCCTCTCATCTGACAAACAATGTATCATATCAGAGCTAAAGAGATACTTTCAAGGAAAGTATTCATACATCCTCAGTCACCATTTATTTGAAGCAATGAGAATTTCAAAAGACTATGTTCTTTTATGCAGTATATCAGTTTAAGTGCAAACCCAGAAATTACATTATTAATATTTCCAGAAGATCTTTGGTCCTGGATCCTGAGATGACACTCTTTTGCTGATAAAAGTGTAAGATAATATAAGTGATTTTACTTAGGCATGACTTATTAAGAAAATCAAGGTCTTTATCTACTATTAGAAAGAAAACATTAAATAATCACATTGCATTACTGTAAAATATTTATTACCAGATTTGAGGATGTCAATATAACATAATAAAATTGTCTTTAGAATGGTAAAAAAAGATGAAACATTTTAATAACAAGCTCATAAAGAACAGAATAAAGAAACATTAGAGGTAAAAAGTATATACAATAATTGAATAAATGTTACATTTAATGTTTTTAATGGTAGGTTCCGATCATGCCTTATGTTATTTAAATTTTTATAAGACAAGACAGCCAAAAGGTAGCCAAGGATTGTTCAAATTTTAATATATATTATATGTATACAGCAATATATGAAGGGGAAAAGGATGTTATTATGAGGGATGCAAATATTTTCTTCCTTCCCCTTTTGATTCCTTAGGTTGCTTGAATAATTAAAATGATATAAGGCCAATTAACAGGAGAAAACCAAATTTAATACATAAGTATGGAGAATTCACATAAGCATAAGGAATTCTAAGGAGAGTAAAGTAAGATGACGTATATATGTCATTCTGGACTGAGGAGAAGGAGGTAGAGGTCTAAGGGGTTTCAAAGGGAAGTAATGTAATTCACAGGAAGATGAAAAGAGTTAATATTTGGTAACAAATATTTGCTGGGCCATCTAAAGACAATGGGCGACACAGAGGACTTTGATCAAAATGGTCTTGCTGGGTTCCTCCCTGTCTACCACACTGAGTTCATATTTTCTGTAATTATCTATGGGTAATAACTATTTCTTGGAACAGGTCTTCTATCTTCAATTCTTTTATTGTTTATTTTTAATTTTTTGATTGTTAAAGGGTTTTATTTTTTTTGTTAGTTTCTGCTTTATAACAAAGTGAATCAGTTATACATATACATATGTTCCCATATCTCTTCCTTCTTGCGTCTCCCTCCCTCCCACCCTCCCTATCCCACCCCTCCAGGTGGTCACAAAGCACTGAGCTGATCTCCCTGTTCTATGCAGCTGCTTCCCATCTACCTTACGTTTGGTAGTGTATATATGTCCATGCCTCTCTCTCGTATTGTCACAGCTTACCCTTTCCTCTCCCTATATCCTCAAGTCCATTCTCTAGTAGGTCTGTGTCTTTATTCCTGTCTTACCCCTAAGTTTTTCATGACATTTTTTTTTCTTAAATTCCATATATATGAGTTAGCATACGGTATTTGTCTTTCTGTTTCTGACTTATTTCCCTCTGTATGACAGACTTCAGCACCCATTTATGATAAAAACCCTGCAGAAAGTAGGCATAGAGGGAACTTTCCTCAACATAACAAAGGCCATATATGACAAATCCACAGCCAACATCATCCTCAATGGTGAAAAACTGAAAGCACTTCCACTAAGATCAGGAGCAAGACAAGGTTGCCCACTCTCACCAGTCTTATTCAACATAGTTTTAGAAGTTTTAGCCACAGCAATCAGAGAAGAAAAGGAAATAAAAGGATTCCAAATCAGAAAAGAAGAAGTAAAGCTGTCACTGTTTGAAGATGACATGATACTATACATAGAGAATCCTAAAGATGCTACCAGAAAACTACTAGAGCTAATCAATGAATTTGGTAAAGTAGCAGGATACGAAATTAATGCACAGAAATCTCTCGCATTCCTATACACTAATGATGAAAATTCTGAAAGTGAAATCAAGAAAACACTCCCATTTACCACCGCAACAAAAATAATAAAATATCTAGGAATAAACCTACCTAAGGAGACAAAAGACCTGTATGCAGAAAATTATAAGACACTGATGAAAGACATTAAAGATGATACAAATAGATGGAAAGACACACCATGTTCTTGGATTGGAAGAATCAACACTGTGAAAATGACTCTACTACCCAAAGCACTCTACAGATTCAATTATTTTAAGCAGTTGGGGAAAGTTTAAAAGATCTTTACGAGTCTTTTGGACCTTGCTTATTTTTAGCTCAAAATAACCTACGTGCCAGAGTAGCACTTCTTGTGGAGGTCTTCCTTGAACCCTATCATTATATATTCCTCCTGTTGAAGGAGGTCATCAAAAATACATGAAAGCCAGTTAATGTCAAGATGGATCCTGGCAAATGGAGGCTCCCATCCTTTCCCCTGTCCTTGGAATGTGTGTTCAGCTTCCCTTCCCCACAGTCCAGAAGCTGCTCCAAAAGTACAGCCTTGAAATAGAAATGTGGTGTTGAGATTGTCTGCACTGAATACACAACTGAAGCCAACTAAGGACTCTCCCTATATATATATTTTTAACATTCTGGAGGGCAGGTGAGGAAATCTGCTCATTTGGTGACAATCCAAGTCTAGCTTCATAAGTAAGTTCTCTTTCTTATTAATTCTGCCACTTGATCAATCTAGGGTGGTCTGCCTCTTTCTTCAGTCTCTCCCTGATCTCTGTAGGGGAGATTGACTTCAGATTATCCCTGGAAAGATCCCAAGGAAGTTGCAAAGCAAAACTCCCTTAAATCTATTACTATTTTCTGGAACAAGTTTAGGATACTGGTTTTTTTTGGTTTGTTTTTCTGTTTTATTTTTTTAATGATATTTTATTTATTTACTTTTATTTTGGGCTGCATTGTGTCTTGGTTGCTGCACACGAGTCTTCTCTAGTCGCGGCAAGTTGGGGCTACTCTTCCTTGCAGTGTGTGGGCTTCTCATTACGGTGGCGTCTCTTGTTGCAGAGCATGGATTCTAGGCGTGCGAGTTTCAGTAGTTGTGGCTTTTGGGCTCTAGAGAGCAGGCTCAGCAGTTGTGGTGCATGGGCTTAATTGCTCCATGGCATGTGGGATCTTCCTGGACCAGGGCTCGAACCTGTCTGCCCTGCATTGGCAGGCAGATTCTTAACCACTGCACCACCAGAAAAGCCCTAGAATACTGTTTTATATTTATACTCATACATATATGAGTATAAATCAATATGGAAACGAAAGCCATGTGAACATCAGTTTTCTTCAATAGCGAATTGAAATGGACATTGTTCTTCTCTTACTACCATGTAAGAGAAGAACAATGTACATTGCGCTATAACCCAATTGTTTTCTTTTCCCTCATAAATACTGATGACAAGCTTATCATTTATTTTCTGCTACAATCCCAATGGATAGATGCCAGGCTTGTGATCATGCAGGGGAAGAGCTGATATTCCTCAAAACATGCATAATGAAATTTTAATATAGAACTGGACCCATGTTTCCACCGTATCATATTTTAATAAGTTCCATAAACTGCTTCTTACTGAGGGAGAGTGTGAGCTTCTTTAATTATGCAGCTAAAAACCCCTCAAGGTCTGTCTCTTTCCGACACTAACATCCAGCTTGGCTAAATCACTGTGTTTTGCCCCAAAATACAATGGGCCAAATGAGCCCTTGTTCCTTCTATTGCTTCTGTTTCTGTGAATTTTCACAAATAAATGCTTCTTTAGCAGGGTTAGTGCCTGTGTATTCTAAACTTTTGCCTTCATGTTTGGTAGAAATATTATGATTATTAAATGAGCTATTTTAAATTTCTTATATTTTTTTCACATTCCAACTTTGAGCATATATAAACAAAAATGTATTCATGGCAAATGATTTAAAAATATCTAAAATTCCCTCCCTTTCATAGCCTAAATCTTCTATATTAATTTTTCTATTCATATCAACCAGTTCACATATTCACATAATGCAATACTCTATGTCTTTATGAGTATTAGTTATCCAGCATTTTTTAGACAAATACTTAAAGTCTCCAGAATTTATTCCAAGCTATTGAAACACATTTTTTCAAATTTTTATGTTGGTATTACATGAGTATGTTTTATTTGACTATATTCACAGTTTTTTTGTTTTTGTTTTTGTTTTTTCTTTGATCAAGATACTTACTTATTCTTGAAATTTAAGCTTCCCTGTAGAAAATCACTGGGATGTTCTAACAAACTGGTAATCTAAACAAGATATACATTGTTTATAGTAGTCTCTTTCTCTCTCTTTATTTTTTTCAGATATTACTAGGAATTTGATAATTTCCTCTTTCCTTTTTTCCTATGGGCAATTATTGAAAATTATTTTGCAGGTTTCAGTGTAATAAAATAAGATGACTTTCCTATTTGGGAGTGTCTTCCTTTCTTAAGGTCTATGAAGTATTTGCTTGTCACTTTCAAGAAAATTTGAAATTACAGCCATTCCTTCAATGATGAGTGTTTGCTCACTAATGTTTTACTTATGCCCTGCAGTTCTGCTTCTGTGCCTCTGCAAACACAATAACAGTTTGTGTTTCAATGCTGAGACAGAGCTGAACATATTAAAAGACACTTTCAATGGTAATCAAGCTTGACATGTGTAGTTCCAATAATGCATATGATTCAATTGAAGTAATTACGGTATGAATAAGTGAGACCAAGGTCATACATGGCAGGTAATGACAGATCTGTCATAACTGCTAAAAGTCTTACTGTAAGACTGTTAGCATTGTCAGATGTATCCCACTATTAGAAATACTAGCTGTGCAAAATACATTTCTTAGTGTCAATTAAATATTTGCTTAGAACTAATAAAATCATTTCTTATGTATTTCAGGTAAAAATTTTATCTAAGATATAGATATAATTGTTTCCATTATTAAATTAATTTTTTCTACTAACTCATGTTGCTTTTTCTTATTGGGAAGATATTTACTCCTAAGTATTATGTATGTATTGGTATATATACAACATTCACACTCTCAAATTTGTTCTAATAAAATTCATGTATATTTCAAAACCTTAAAACTTCTCTTTGAATATATTTAATTAGTAATACAGATACGTTAAATGTTTGAAATTTTAGAGGAATATCAACTCTTTATGAAACATAGTACACTCAAAATTGAAGGTATGAATGCACTGATAAAAAGCTTAAAAATACATAGATTTAAAATATAAGGAGAAATATGTCTATATTTTACTCATTTAGATATAAAAAGTTTTGGTATGACTTTATTAAAATAAGCAGTAAACCCCAGCAAAAGGAAAATTGTAGCTTAAAATATAGGCTTGAAGATGAGGTATTGAAATAATTCTTATGAAAGGACTATGAGTTAGTAAAAGAGATTTATTAAGTAGATTTACTTTCTAGTCATTGTCACACATAACAGTCTTTAAATTAAAAAAAATTAAAGTTTATAGTTATGTACATAATTATCAAAATTGTAAATAGTATTTAATATAATAGTATTTAATATTTAGCAAAAAGACCAAATAGAAAGTTTTCCTTTCTTATTTCCTTTTGTTCTTAGCATATTAATTTCATTAATTTCCCTACTCTCAGTTCTTGCCCATTTCCTCTTTCATGTTCCCTTCATTCCCCTTCTATTTCTTTCTTGCATCCCTCCCTCCCTGTCTTTTCTCTTCTTTCTTTCCCTCATTTCTTACATTTAGTTTAGAAGAATATAATAACAGAGGCAAGTCTGAAGTAATTTTTTATAGAGACTTTGCTCCTTTTCAGTGGAAAAGTCTTCACCTGTTTATTCTAAAAATTTGAACTTTTTCCCTATAGCATTAAATTGCTATATGCTTCAATGAAATGTAAGGGTAATGAAAGGGCAGGGCAGTGTATATATCAATGATGAAAGAAGACAGAGAGGGAGGAAAGTTAATCATATTTATTTTAAGTAATTTTTATGGAAATACAACATATTTATTAAAAGTGAAAAACTTTTATGGTTCAGTGATTTTAATTCAACGTCAAGATCTGTATGAACACCATGCAGATCCAGAAACAAAATATTAGTATCATTCAATATATCCCTATACCTTCTTCCAGTCTCTTCTCTTTTCAGTTCCCAAAGTTAGCTCTGAGCTTGATTTATGTCCCTATTCATTGGTTTTGCCTGATTAAACTTTACAATGATGGAATCAGACAGTATGTATCATTTTGTGTCTGGCTTCTTTTGTTTAATATATAGAAGTTCATTTATGTCATTGCATGTAGCAGTCGTCTGTCCACTGCCATTGCTTTATAATATTGTTTTAAAATATACCATACATATTATCTATACACAGTTGCAGGAGCTAAGTGTTGCTTCTGTGTAGAGCCATTATAAACAAATATTCTTAAACATGTCTTTTGCAACACACACACACACACACACACACACACGTTTTGTATATACCCATGAGCGGAATTGCTTTTTCAAAGAGTAAGCATATATTGAACTTTATTACACATAACAAAGAGTTTTCCAATGTAGTTTTACCAATTTAAACTCCCAAAAAAAAATGTCCGTACCTTAAGTTGCTCTCCATTCTGGATCTTCCTGTTGACTAAGGATTGTGCTCCTTTCATATATTAATTATTTGTCATTTTACTATCATTTTTGTGATGTTTCTATAAATATATTTTACCTATTTTTATTTGAATGTTTGTATGTTTATTATTGATTTTATGAGAACTTAATATTAGCTTGAGGACTAAAAAAATATTTTATTCTAAAAGTGAATGGTGGGATTTCCCTGGAGGTTCAGTGGTTAAGACTTCACCGTCTAATGCAGGGGGTGTGGGTTCGATCCCTGGTCACGGAGCTAGGATCCTACATGCCTTGCGGCCAATAAACCAAAACATAAAACAGAAGCAATGTTGTAAAAAATTCAATAAAGACTTTAAAAATGGTCCAGATTAAAAAAAAAAAAAAAAACTCTAAAAATGGATGGTAACCAATGATTTCATAGGATAACTCTAATCAATTCTGTGTAGAAACCCTTCACAAATGTAAGCAAATGGCTTTTCTGAATCAGTGACTTTTAGAAGACACATATTTAGGTATTTAATTAGTCTGAAAATATGTTATAGTTTTCTGTTTATAGAAATTTTCATCTCCTTTATTCTTGTTTTTGGGGTTTAATTTCCTATAATTTTCCTAACTAGTTGTGAGGTATACATATATTATTGAATTTTTATCCTTTCTTTTTTTCCAACATTTGTATCTAAAGCTATGGTTTTCTCTGTAAGCACAGTTTTAGCTTCCATGCACACTTTTTGATATGCTTCACTTTTTATATAGTTGAAAATATTTTCTAAATCTCATTTTTGAATTGGTAAATGTCTTTGTTGTTTTATGTAGAGATAATAATTTATAGCTATATAGAGATAATACATAGAGATAATAATTTTTCTAGTTATCTGATGTTACTGAGTTTTACCTGAATTCCACTGAGGTTGGAATACATATGGTTAAAATACATGTTTTATTCCTTTGGAATTGGTAGAGACATTTTAAAAATCAACCTGTCATCAATTTTGGTAAAAGAATACTGCAAAGAATATTTATTCTGTCATTGTTCAGTGCACTTTTATAATATGCATTCTACGTGAGTACTGTTAATCAGATCGTTCAGATGTTTTATTATCTTCTTAATTTTTGTTTTGTTTCTTAATAATTTTTAATGAGAAAGGTGATATTATTGTTATATTTCTCCTCAATATTGGTTAATTTTTCCTTTATATATTTAAAAGCCATAATACTAGTTATACATAGATGTTTAGGTAGACCTGTTGTATAAAGTGAGAGGATTAACCTTTTATTTTTCCGTACATACATCCTTGTTTCTATAAATCTTTCTTCCCTTAAATTTATATTATCTTAATATAGATACATTAGTTTATCATGGTTAGAATTTTTTTTTTAATTTCACTTTATATCTTATTTTATCCATACTTTTCCTTTAACCCTCCTTATCTACTTATATATGTGTGTATCTCTTGTAAGATGTGTGTACCCATGTTACGGGTTTTTTAATAATTAAGAAATTTAGTTCATGTGAATTTTATGTAGTTATAGATATTTTAATTTATAGATTCAATCTAAAAATGTGTTTTCTGTTTTTCCAATCTCTTCTATATTTCTGTAAGCTCTCCTTAGGATACATTTGGATTAAGTATTTTTATTATTAATATTCTTTTATTTTAGCTTCTGCTTGTTTGTATTTTTCTACTCTTCTTCTGTTTGTTCACTTTCTGCTCTTCTTTTAATTCCTTCCAATGTAATAATGTAAATCCAACCTTATTAGTACTTTACCCAAATTTCTGTTTAGAACATCTTAACTTCCTTAAACCCTTTTGCAGTTTGTTTTTGTCATGCATTTTAGTTTTCCAGATATTTTAGTCTAAGAGACAACATTAATATTAAAGTTTCGTACACCATTATTTATTTAGATATAGCTACATATCTTCCCTTTTATTTATTCTTTATTTATTCTCATCTGGGATCACTCTCCATAGGATAAAAAATACTCCAGAATAAATTCTTGTCAATTTTTTAAACACTATTCCCTCCACAAGTATGAAAATATTTTTATTTTACTCTGACTGCTTAAAATATTTCCATAGTTGTAGAGTTTTATATTGTAGTACATTTTCCTTCAACACTATGAATATGATATGAGTGTGTGTGTTTGTGGTTTTCCTCATTTATAGGGAGAATAAAATTGCAAGTTTCACTGTTGCTGTTTTGAATATAATGAATCCACTTCCATTTCTGCCCTAATACTCATGCTATATTTATCTTTGGATATCAGTAGCTTTGCTATGATGTGCTTAGTTGTAATTTTCTTTCCATTCATTCCTCTTGGTATATGTGGAGGTTCTTAAATATGTGGTGTAATGTCTTTCCATTTCTTTGGAAAATTCCTAACCATTATCACTTCAAACATTGTATTTGCTCCGTTTTTCCACTCTTCCTGTTTCACAAGTTCAAATAAATATAACTTAGACCTTTCACTGTGTCCCACAGGTCTATTCCACCCTTCTCTGTATTTTAATTTTTTTAAATTATTCGTCTTTCAGATGGTATATTTTCTATTTACCTATCTTCCCATTCTGTAATTCTCTCTTCATGCTATTTCCAATCTCCACTGTTCTCAATTTCGAATAGAGTTTCCATTATTTCTTTTTTTTTCTTCATTGTTTCTTAATCATAGATTTAAGCTCTCTAGTAAGGTTTATAATTTTTGTCTATCTTCTGGAATGTATTAATCACTGTTATTATAAATCCTATATGTGAAAACTCCAATATAAAGATTATTCATGACTTCCTTTTTTCTTTTTTTCTCTTGTGATCTTCTGTCTTGGAATGCCTGTTATTTATTTATTTATTTTATTAGATGTCAACTGTTAGATCTGAAAAACAAAAGAGCTTTAGGATACTGTCACTTGCTCTTAGCAAAAAATTTATCTTATTTTCCAGCAGGGAGTTAAATTAGGGTCAGATAATCTAAATCAAATAAGGAATTTAATTGACTACAGGCTAAGTGTCAGTCTTAGTTTTCCTTCATTTCTAAGTATAGAACTGAAGAAATTCCAACTGAAAAACTTAGGTGCTATCAGAACCATATCTTTAGTGGATTTTTGAGGGGCACTTTTGTTTCTTAAGACTCTGAGGTTGCTGAATAAAAATGTTCCTATTTACAATTTGCTTTTGCTCAATTTATTGCCATCTTGACCTTAAAGATGTCCTACAGGTAAAAACAGTGCAGTGTTGATCTATCTCTGCAATTCCCTTCTCTTGTGCATCTTAATATCTGAAGTGGTGACTGTCTCAGAATTTCTTCAATACCTGTAAAAAAAGGTTTTTATTGTATTTTAGGCAAGTTTTCACTTGTTCTTAACAAATCATTTATGTACATTAACTCACTCTATTATTTGGGGGAATAGTATTTGAAGAAATACTATATCTATTCATCTACCTGATTTTCTAGTGTAAAGTACCCAAGATTAATGTTTAATTCTTTATAATTCTAAAACTATTTTGTCATCATTGATAAAAAGGCACTGGTAAAACAACAACAACAACAAAAGAGTTGCCAATGGTAAATATCAATGCAATTTTGCTGTAATGGAAACTAAATTGTTAAAGATTTTTAGGTATAGTTACTGTGTTCCTGACTCCAAACCTTTCAATTCGATAATTGAAGCCTTGACATAAAATAAAAGGCATGACTTCCAGTTCTGGCCAAGATGGAATAGCAGGAATCAGCTTTATCCTCCTACCTCTAATGGCTAAAAAATTGGGAAACAATATGTGAAACAATGACTTTCAAGAAAATATATATTATGCAAAGGAGAAAAGTAAGAAATAGGAAGCAAATGAGATAAAATCTACAATTTCCCTAATTTACTGTCTTAGATGAGTTTGCAGGCTGCAGTACAGGGAAAAGGAATCAAGAGAGAACTGGGAGGACATTCTGTGGTGAAGATCAATCAATCTAAACTGACCCAGAACTGACACAGTTGTTAGAATTAGTGGGCAAGGGTATACAAGCTCTAATAACTGAGATAAACACATTAAATAAGCTAATGGGAAAATTAATTATGTTAAACTGAGAAATGGAAGATATGGAAAAGAGCCAAACTAGCTGTACTGAGATGAAAACTACAGTGTCTGAAATGAATAATATACTGGATGTTATTAACAAAAGATGTTATTGTAATACAAAAAGAAAAGAGATTTTAAAAAATGAGCATGTCAGCCCACATTAAGTGGCCTAAAACACATGTATTGGAATTGCTGTAGAATACAAGATATGGAAGCAGAAAATATATTTGAAAAATAATGGCTAAACTATTTCCCAATTTGATGATAGCTATATATCTACAGATCCAAGAAGTGTAACAACCTTCCACCACAACCTCCACACAAATAAACATTACAAAAACTACACCAAGGCACATCATAATAATATTGTTCAAAATTAGTGATAAAGATAATTTTTAAAAAACAGCCAGAAATAAATGACATTTGTGCAGAGCAACAAAGTTAAATATAGTAGCAGATCTTCCATTGGAAACAATGCAAATGAGAAAATAGTGAAGCAGCATTATTAATACAGAATTCCATACTCAGTGAAAAGTATTATTCAAAAGCAAAGATGATATACTTAAGACAAGCCAAAGATCAAAAAATTCATTATCAGTAGATCTGTACAATAAAAAAATGTTGAGGAAGTCCTGTAAGCAGAAAGAAAATTATACCAGATAGAAATCTAGGTAAATAAAAGTGAATAATGACCATCAGGGCTTTATAAATGGTAAACATATATATATATATATATTTTTTAATAAATATATTGAGATAATTAACTGTTTAAACAAAAATAAATGCAATATTTTGTGGAAGATATAAAATAGGTAGAATTAAGATATATAACTATAATAGCACAAAGTCCTGGAGAGGAGAAACAGAAATACAATAATGTAAGAATCTTGTATATGAAGGAGTTTAATACAGCTTTAAGAAAGAGGGTGACAAGTTACATATATATATATATATATATATATATATATATATATATAATAAACCATTAAGCAATAACTTAAGTAACAAAGAAAAGAGTAATGGATAATAAGCTGATAAATGACTTAAATCTGAATCTTGAAACATAGTTAATACAAAGTAAGGCAGAAAGTAGGAAAAGGGGAACAAGGAAGAGATGAGGGGAAAAGAAGAAAAAAAAAACTACAACAGATAGAGCAAGTTGACAGATTTAAAGTCAATCATATCAATATGCATGCTAAATATAAATGTATAAATACCCCACCTGAAAGATAGAGATTTTCAGATTGGAAAACAAAGCAACATCCAACTATATGCTGCTTACCAAAATACTCACATTAAGTATAAATATACATTAGATAAAAGCAATGGAATGAAAAATGATATATCATGCCAATATTAATTTTAAGAAAAAAGTGGGAGTAGTTCTATAAGACAATGCAGGTTTCAGAGCACATAATATTAACACATGATCATGGTTATTTCATAATGATAAACGTATCTATTAGCCCAGAAGACTTGATCTTAAATGGGTAGGTATCTAACAATAGAGCTTAAAAATACATAAAGTGAAATCTAATGCAACTGAAATTGCAGATAGACACATTATAAGTTAGAGAGACCATCTGAATACTACTTCCTCTAAAACAGCAGATGAATTAAAGTTAGTAATGTTATAGAATACTTAACCCTATTAACAATCTTGATCTAATTAATATTTATACAACACTCCATTCAACATCAGCAGAATACACCTTATTTGCAAGTACATCTGGAATATTTCCCCAAACAGACCACATTATGAGCCATAAAACAAAGCTTAATACATGTAAAAATAATTCAAGTTATTTAAAGTATCTCTTTGATCAAATTAGACTTCAATTAAAAATAAAAAAAAAAAATTCTGGATAATCCCCAAACATTTGAAACTAAATAACATACTTCTTTCATCTTAGATATTTACTCAAGGGAAATAAAAACATATGACCAAAGAGTGACCCATACATATATATTCATAACATATTTGTAAAACAGAAATAGCTCAAATATGCATCATTATGTGAATGGATAAACAAATTTTGATAACTGTATAAAATGAAACATGATTCAGTAATAAAGGTAATAAATTATTAATATAGGCTTATATCTCAAAAGATTATGTGGATTTAAAAATAACACAGAAAAAAATGTACAAACTGTATGATTCCATTTATCTGAAATTTTATATATGCAAATTAATATATAGTAGCATTAAACAGACTATTGATTACATGAAGAAGGTAAGGGGTTTAGAGTATGTGGGGAGAAACAAACAGAAAAACGAGATGGATTAAAAGGCATATAAGAGGAGACCTTCAAGATGGCGGAAGAGTAAGACATGGAGATCACCAGCCTCCCCACAAATACTTCAGAAATGCATCTACGTTTGCAACAGCTCTTACAGAACACCTACTGAATGCTGGCAGAAGACTTCAGGCCTCCCAAAAGGCAAGAAACTACAACATACCTGGGTAGGGCAAAAGAAAAGAGAAAAAAATCAGAGACAAAAGAATAAGGGCGGGACCTACACTAATGAGAGGGAGCTGTGAAGGAGGAAAAGTTTCCACACACTAGGAAGCCCCTTCACTGGCGGAGATTGGGGGTGGGCAGGGGAGAAGTTTCAGATCCATGGAGGAGAGCACAGCAACAGGGGTGCAGAGGGAATAGTGGAGGGACTCTTGCACAGAGGATTGATGCCAATGAGCACTCACCAGCCCAAGAGGTGTCTCTGCTCACCCACTGGGGCATGTAGGGGCTGGAAGCTGAGGCTTAGGCTTTGGAAGTTCAGATCCCATGGAGAGCACTGGGGTTGGCTGCGTGAACATGGCGTGAAGGGGGTTAGTGTGCCAGAGCTAGCCAGGAAGGAGTCTCGGAAAAAGTCTGGAACTGCTGAAGAAGGAAGAGACTTTTTCTTGTCCCTTTATTTCATGGTGTGCTAGGAGAGGGGGTTAAGAGCACCACCTAAACGAGCTCCAGAGATGGATGCAAACCGCGGCTATTAGCACGGACACCAGAGACAGTCATGAGATGCTAAGGCTGCTCCTGGAGCCACCAAGAAGCCTGTATGTAAGCACAGGTCACTATCCACACCTCCCCTCCCAAGAGGCTGTGCAGACCGCTAATGCCAGTGTCCTGTGATCAAAGCACAGCTTCCCTGGGAAAACACACAGCGAGCCTCAGGCTGATGCAACGTCATGCTGGCCTCTGCCACCGCAGGTTCGCCCCTCATTCCGTACCCTTCCCTCCCCGCAGCCTGAGTGAGCCAGAGACCCATAATCAGCTGCTATTTTAACCCTGTTGTGTCTGAGTGAAGAACAGATGCCCTCAGGGGACCTACATGCAAAATCGTGGCCAAATCCAAAGCTGAACCACAGGAGCTGTGCGAACAAATAAGAGAAAGGGAAATCTCTCTCAGCAGCCTCAGGAGCAGCAGATTAAATCTCCACAATCAATTTTATGTATGCAGCATCTGTGGAAAACCTGAATAGGCAACAAATCATCTCAAATTGAGGTGGTGGACTTTGGGAACAAAGATATATATATATATATATATATATATATATATTTCATTTTTCTCTTTTTGTGAGTGTGTATGTGTATGCTTCTGTGTGTGATTCTGTCTGTATAGCTTTGCTTTTACCATTTTTCCTAGTGTTCTCCCTGTCCATTTTTTTCTTTTTTTTTTTTAGCATAGTTTTTCATGCTTGTTATCATAGGTGGATTTGCTTTTTGGTTTGGGTGCTCTCTTCTTTCTTTCTTTTTATTATGACTTTATTTTTTTAATTTTTAATAATTATTTTTTTATTTTATTAACTTTTATTTTATTTTATTTTTCTTTCTTTTTTCCACACTTTATTTCTGAGCCTTGCAGATGACAGGTTCTTGATGCTCCAGCCAGGAGTCAGGCCTGTGCCCCTGAGGTGGGAGAGCTGAGTTCAGGATATTTGTTCACCAGAGACCTCCCAGCTCCATGTAACATCAAACAGTGAAAATCTCCCAGAGATCTCATCTCAATGCCAAGATCCAGCTCACTCAATGACCAGCAGGTTACAGTGCTGGACACCCTACACCAAACAACTAGCAAGACAGGAACACAATGCCACCCACTAGCAGAAATGTTACCTGAAATCATAATAAAGTCACACACACGCAAAAACACACCCCTGAACACAGACCTGCCCGCCAGAAAGACAAAATCCAGCCTCATCCACCAGAACACAGACACTAGTTCCCTCCACCAGGAAGCCTACACAACCCATTAAACCAACATTAGCCACTGGAGGCAGACACCAAAAACAACAGGAAGTACGAACCTGCAAACTGTGAAAGGAGACATCAAACACCATAGGTTAAGCAAAACGAGAAGACAGAGAAACACACAACAGATGAAGAAGTAAGGTAAAAACTCACCAGAACAAAAAAATGAAGAGGAAATAGGCAGTCTACCTGAAAAAGAATGTAGAGTAATGATAGTAAAGATGATCCAAAATCTTGGAAATAGAATGGAGAAAATACAAGAAACTTATAACCAGGACCTAGAAGAACTAAAGTGCAAGCAAACAATGATGAACAACACAATAAATGAAATTACAAATTCTCTAGAAGGAATCAATAGCAGATTAACTGAGGCAGAAGAACAGATAAGTGACCGGCAAGATAAAATAGTGGAAATGACTACTGCAGAGCAGAATAAAGAAAAAAGAATGAAAAGAATTGAGGACAGGGCTTCTGTGGTGGTGCAGTGGTTGAGAGTTGGCCTGCTGATGCAGGGGACATGGGTTCATGCCCTGGTCCTGCAAGATCCCATATGCTGCAGAGCGGCTGGGCCCAAGAGCTATGGCTGCTGAGCCTGTGTGTCCAGAGCCTGTGCTCCACAATGGGAGAGGCCACACAGTGACAGGCCCACGTCCTGCAACAACAACAACAAAAATAAAATCAAAAAGAGAATTGAGGGCAGTCTCAGAGACTTCTGGGACATCATTAAAGGCAACAACATTCGAATTATAGGGGTCCCAGAAGAAGATGAGAAAAAGAAAGGGACTGAGAAAATATTTGAAGAGTCTATAGTTGAAAACTTCCCTATTATGGGAAAGGAAATAATTAATAAAGCTCAGGAAGTGCAGTGTCCCATACAGCATAAATCCAAGGAGAAACATGTCAAGACCTATGAAACTATCAAAACTTAAATACAAAGAAAAAATATTTAAAGGAGAAAAAAATAACCCAACAAAAAACATACAAGGGAAACCCCATAAGGTAAATGGCTAAACTTTCAGCAGAAACTCTGCAAGCCAGAAGAGACTAGTAGGACATATTTAAAGTGATGAAAGGGAAAAACCTACAACCAATATTATTCTACCAAGCAAGGATCTCATTCAGATTCAAAGGAGAAATTAAAAGCTTTACAGAGAAGCAAAAGCTAAGACAATTCAGCACCACAAAAACAGCTTTACAACAAATGCTAAAGGAACTTCTCTAGGCAGGAAACACAAGAGAAGGAAAAGAACTACAATAACAAACCAAAAACAATTAAGAAAATGGTAATAGGAACAAACCATTGATAGATACTTTAAATATAAATGGATTAAATGCTCCAACCAAAAGACATAGAATGGCTGAATGGGTACAAAAACAAGACCCATATATATGCTGTCTACAAGAGACCCACTTCAGACCTATGGACACATACACACTGAAAGTGAGGAGATGAAAAAAGATATTCCAGGCAAATGTAAACCAAAAGTAAGCTGGAGTAGATATTCTCATATCAGACAAAATAGAATATAAAATAAAAATTATTACAAGAGACAAGGAAGGACAATATGTAACGATCAAGGGATCAATCCAGAAGAATATATAACAATTGTAAATATTTATGCACCCAAGAAGGGAGCACCTCAATACATAAGTCAAATGCTAACAGCCTTAAAAGGGGAAATCAACAGTAATATAATCAGAGTAGGGGAAAATAACACCCCACTTTCACCAAAGGAAAAATCATCCAAAATGAAAATAAATAAGGAAAAAGAAGATTTAAATGATATATTAAACAGGATGGACTTAATGGATATTAATAGGACTTTCCATCCAAAAACACAGAATACACTTTCATCTCAAGTGCTCATGGAACATTCTCCAGGATAGGTCATATCCTGGGTCATAAATCAAGCCTTGGTAAATTTAAGAAAACTGAAATTGTATCAAGTAGCTTTTCTGACCACAACGCTAAAAGACTAGATATCAATTACAGGATAAAATCTGTAAGAAATACAAACACATGGAGGCTGAACTATACACTACTTAATAACTGAGAGATCACTGAAGATAACAAAGAGGAAACTAAAAAATATCTAGAAACAATGAAAACATGATGACCCAAAAACTATGGGATGCAGAAAAAGCAGTTCTATGAGGGAAGTTTATTGCACTACAATCCTACCTCAAGAAACAAGAAACATCTCAATTAAATAACCTAAACTTACACCTAAAGCACTTAGAGAAAGAAGAACAGAAAAAACCAAAAGTTAGCAGAAGGAACGAAATCATAAAGATCAGCTAAGAAATAAATGAAAAGGAGGCCTTCCTTGTTGGCACAGTGGTTGAGAGTCTGCCTGCCAATGCAGGCGACATGGGTTCATGCCCCAGTCGGGGAGGATCTCACATGCTGCAGAGTGGCTGGGCCCATGAGCCATGGCCACTGAGCCTGTGTGTCCAGTGCCTGTGCTCCACAACAGGAGAGGCCACAACAGTGAGAGGCCCACATACTGCAAAAAAAAAAAAAAAAGAAAGAAAGAAAAGAAAAAGAAAAGGAAATGAAGGAAACAATAGCAGAGATCAGTAAAACTAAAAGCTGGTTCTTTGAGGAGATAAACAATATTGATAAAACATTAGCCAGACTCATCAAGACAAAAAAGGAGAAGACTCAAATCCATAGAATTAGAAATGAACAAGGAGAGGTAACAACTGACACTACAGAAATACAAAGGATCATGAGAGATTACTACAAGTAACTATATGCCAATAAAATGGACAACTTGGAAGAAATGGACAAATTTTAGAAAAGCACAACATTTGGAGCCTGAACCAGGATGAAATAGAAAATATAAACAAACCAATCACAAGCACTGAAATTGAAACTGTGATTAAAAATCTTCCAACAAACAAAAGCCCAGGATCAGATGGCTTCACAGGTGAATTCTGTCAAACATTTAGAGAGGAGCTAACACCTATCCTTCTCAAACTCTTTCAAAATATAGCAGAGGGAGGAACACTCCCAAACTCATTCTACGAGGCCACCAACACCCTGATATGAAAACAAGAAAAAGATGTCACAAAGAAAGAAAACTACAGGCCAATATCACTGATGAACATAGATGCAAAAATTCTCAACAAAATACTGGCAAACAGAATCCAACAGCACATTAAAAGGATCATACACCATGATCAAGTAGGGTTTATTCCAGGAATGCAAGGATTCTTTAATATACGCAAATAAATCAATGCAATACACCATATTAAGAAACTGAAGAATAAAACCATATGGTCATCTCAACAGATGCAGAAAAAGCTTTTGAAAATTTTCAACACCCATTTATGATAAAAACCCTCCAGAAAATAGACATAGAGGGAACTTATCTCAAAAAATAAAGGCCATATATGAGAAACCCAGAGCCAACATCATTTTCAATGGTGAAAAACTGAAACCATTTCCACTTATATCAGGAACAAGTCAAGGTTGCCAACTCTCACCACTATTATTCAACATTGTTTTGGAAGTTTTAGCCACAGCAGTCAGAGAAGAAAAAGAAATAAAATAAATCCAAATCGGAAAAGTGGAATAAAGCTGTCACTGTTTGCAGATGATATGATACAATATATAGAGAATCCTGAAGATGTTACCAGAAAACTAAGAGAACTAATGAATGAATTTGGTAAAGTAGCAGGATACAAAATTAATGCACAGAAATCACTTGCACTCCTATACACTAATGATGAAATATCTGTAAGAGAAATTAAGGAAACACCCCCATTTACCATTACAACAAAAAGAATAAAATACCTAGGAATAAATCTACCTAAGGAGACAAAAGAACTGTATACTGAAACTATAAGGCACTGATGAAAGAAATTAAAGATGATCCAAACAGATGGAGATATATACCATATTCTTGGATTAGAAGAATCAACATTGTGAAGATGACTCTACTACCTAAAGCAATCTACAGATTCAGTGCAATCCGTATCAAGCTACCAATGGCATTTTTCACAGAAGTAGAACAAAAATTTTCACAGTTTGTATGGAAAAGCAAAAGACCCTGAATAGCCAAAGCAATCATGAGAAAGAAAAACGGAGCTGGAGGAATGAGGCACCTGGATTTTAGATTATGCAACAAAGCTACAGTAATCAAGACAGTATGGTACTGGCACAAAAACAGAAATATAGATCAATGGAAAAGGATAGAAAGCCCAGAGATAAACCCATGTACATATAGTCACATTATCTTTGATGAAGGAGGCAAGAATATAAAATAGAGAAAAGAAAGACTCTTCAATAAGTGGTTCTGGGAAAACTGGAAAGCTACATGTGAAAGAATGCAATTAGAACACTTTTGAACACCATATCCAACAATAAGCTCAAAATGGATTAAAGACCTTAATGTAAGGTCAGACACTATAAAATTCTTAGAGGAAAACATAGTGAGAACACTCTATGACATAAATCACAGCAAGCTCCTTTTTGACCCACCTCCTAGAGAAATGGAAATAAAAACAAAAATAAACAAATGGGACCTAATGAAACTTAAAATCTTTTGCAGAGCAAAGGAAACCATAAACAAGAGGAAAAGGCAACCCTCGGTATGAGAGAAAATATTTGCAAATGAAGCAACTGACAAAGGATTAATATCCAAAATTTATAAGCAGTTCATTCAGCTCAATTTTAACAAAACAAACAACCCAATCAAAAATGGACAGAAGGCCTAAATAGACATTTCTCCAAAGAAGATCAACAGATTGCCAACACACACATGAAAGTATGCTCAACATTACTAATCATTAGAGAAATGCAAATCAAAACTACAATGAGGTTTCACCTCACACCAGTCAGAATGGCTGTCATTAAAATATCTACAAATAATAAATGCTGGAGAGGCTGTGGAGAAAATGGAACCCTCTTGCACAGTTGGTGTGAATGTAAATTGATACAGCCACTATGGAGAACAGTATGGAGGCTCCTTAAAAAATTAAAAATAGAACTACCATATGACCCAGCAATCACACTACTGGACATAAACCCTGAGAAAACTATAATTCAAAAAGAGTCATGTAGCAAAATATTCATTGCAGCAATATTTACAATAGTTCAGGACATGGAAGCAACCTAAGTGTCCATTGACAGATGGATGGATAAAGAAGATATGGCACATATATGCAATTGAATATTACTCAGCCATAAAAAGAAATGAAATTGAGTTATTTGTAGTGAGGTGGATGGACCTGTCATACAGAGTGAAGTAAGTCAGAAAGAGAAAAACAAATACTGTATGCTAACACATCTATGTGGTATATTAAAAATGTGGACATGATGGGGATAAAGAAGCAGACCTACTAGAGAATGGACTTGATGACATGGGTACAGGGAAGTGTAAGCTGGACAAAGTGAGAGAATGGCATGGACATATATGCACTACCAATTGTAAAAAAGGGAGTTAGTGGGAAGCAGCTGCATGGCATGGGATATTAGCTCCATCCTTCATGTCCACCTACAGGGGTGGGATACGGAGGGTGGGAGGGAGATGCAAGAGGGAGAAGAAATGGGAATATATGTATCTGTACAGCTGATTCACTTTGTTATACTGCAGAAACTAACATTCCATTGTAAAGCAACTGTATTCCAATAAAGATGTTTAAAAAAAAAGGTCTATGCAAAACATTAAAAGGACAGAAAAAAAAAGAAAAGAGACATGTACCAGAATGTTCATTGCAGCACTATTCACAATAGCCAGGACATGGAAACAACCTAAATGTCCATCAAGAGATGAATGGATAAAAATATTTGTCTCATATATACAATTGAATATTACTCGGCCATAAAAAGGAATTAAATTGAGTTATTTGTAGTGAGGTGGATGGACCTTGAGTCTGTCATACAGAGTGAAGTAAGTCAGAAAGAGAAAAACAAATACTGTATGTTAACACATATATGCAGAATCTTAAAAAAAAGTGGTTATGAAAAACCAGTGAACAGGACAGGAATAAAGACACAGACCTACTAGAGAATGGACTTGATGACACGGGGACGGGGAAGGGTAAGCTGGACAAAGTGAGAGTGTGGCATGGACATATATACACTACCAATGCAAAATTGATAGCTAGTGGGAAGAAGCTGCATAGCACAGGGAGATCAGTTCAGTGCTTTGTGACCACTTAGAGGGGTGGGATAGGGAGGATGAGAGGGAAGGAGATGCAAGATGGTTATATACAAATATGTATAGCTGATTCACCTTGTTATAAGCAGAAACTAACACAGCATTGTAAAGCAATTATACTTCAATAAAGATGTTTTTAAAAAAAGGCACATAAGAACATTTTGGGGGAAATGGATATATTCTTTACCATTTTAATGATGGATTTATGGCTGTATGCAGATGTCAAGACATATGAAATCATAAGCTTTATTCAATTTACTCTATATCAATTATACCTCAATAGAGCTGTAAAAAACAGAGTTTGGAAGAAATATTTATTTTCAATATCTGGGTTACTTAGTGATATTCCATTTTATCTCTTGATTTAAAATGAGAATTCAAAATATGTAGATTTATTCTATCTTTGTAACATGTGAGCACGTAGTGATTTCTACTTAACATAGGTCACAGAGTGTCTGACAAGTAAAATAAATAACAAAAGAGTATTTGTGTCAGATTAACATTTATGTTAGCATTTATTTGAAAGTTTAGCATGTTTGCTTAGCTTTTAATTCTTGATTCAAACATATTTGCATAACATTTACTTGTAAACAACCTAAATGCTTGAAATTGCTTACTAATAATTGCAGTTTAGTTGTCTACCTGTATAATTTAGCTTTTTAATTCTGACACTACTGCATAAATTTGCATGGTTGCATAAAATGTCAGTATTATATTTGTTCATACACACTGTTAATGAATTCCTATTGTGTGTGTATCACTAATGCACCTGTGAAGTTTTCTTTATCTTATCAGAGATGTTGCTAAGGTCTAGGGCATTTTGTGGCTTACCATGAAAAAAACCTGTTATAAACTGCTCTACTAAGATTCCTGTTTTCCAAAAGAATGTTCTACATATAATGAACATTGTGAATCAGAGGAGTCTACATGTTTTACATCTGCATTGCTTCTTGCCTATGTAAAAGCAGTTTACTAGTTTAAGCCCTAGTTGTTACGGAGTAATGGCACATTGCCCAATAGCAGCACATAACCAAATGAGTAAAAATGGATATTCTGATGAGTAACAATACACGGATTGATGTGAAATACTTTTCTATTTTAAAAGGTCACTAAACCTCAGAGCAACATTAATCAGGTATTTGATGTGCAATTAGAGATACTATCATTTTAAAATCCATCAGATGTGTATGGACAGGCATAATCAATCACACCCTGATTGTTTTGCAAGAAAAAGGCATTTCCATTTCCATCTTATGCGGTTCTGTCACAGGAAATAGTAATATAATTTTTTTAAAAGCACAATACAGAAGTTTTGATACATACACTGTCTGAACTATAGTAGTCTGTGTCTGTTGGTGTTAGAATAAAAAATCCTGCTTATTATTATAATTATCAATCTGATTACAAGTAATTTTCAAGTTTTGAGGTCTATCTCAATGAAGCAGTGTTTCTATTTTATTTAAATTGCATGTTTTATAAAAATGAGGAAAAGAAAGGAGCAATGTTGATTGTGGCTACTTCTCTAAATATTTGGCATATGTCATATTTTATGAAATTAAAAGACTTAGATAAAGCTGAAGAAATTTAACAGTAAGATTTTCAAGTATTTTTTTTTTTAGGACTCTTTAAATTATTGACCTCTCAAGTTTGAATAGTGATTCATAAATGGTAACATTTAATATAGCCATTTGCTGTTGTTCAATTATCTTTTTTCTTTGCTTGTCTGAGAATATTAACATTTATTTATACTTTTATATGCATGATTATTTATGTATTTAGTATTTTAACACATGCTTTGTTCAGTAAAATGCTATGAAATATATTTAATAATTTAAATTTTCAAAAATAATTCAGTATTCTACCTCATCTCTTGAGCTAGAACAATAAGTTTAAGTGCTGTCAAAATGCCATCCAAGACACATTTAACTATAATTTAGTAATTTTCATAGTCGTCATTTCATTAGGTAATTCCAACCTTGAAAAATGACAGTTTAATGCTATTAATGTTGTGTTTTCAACCCAGTGCTTCTCTCTGTCTTGAACTATACATGTATCTGTGTTTGTAAGATTTGCTACACACTCTATTTGTGGAAACCTGGTAATTTGCATATAGGCACAATTAAAAACATGGTGTGAACAAAAACTAGTGTTCTGCTTGCATGAAGTAGACTGAGGGTAGATATCTCTCTTATATTCCATGTTGTTGAAATTAGAGAAAAAGTACTTTCATGTAAGAAACCATAACTATTAAAAAACAAAACAAGAGCATCACAGTATTAAATTGCCCATGGATAATATAGGAAGAGAAAATAAATTAAATTTATGGAGAAAATAATATAAGCTGTAATTCAAAATACATGAATTATAGCCCTTCTCTGAGGAAAATCAGGACATACTCCTGACTCTGAGTCTACAGATAAAGAGTGGTGGGTGAGGCAATCCCTGGGAGCAAAATTACTACAGTTGGAACTTCTGAGTGAGTCAGGAGCTCAGATCTTCACTTCTTTCACCCTATTCTATCCCTCCTTCGCCTTCCACCTCACCAGGAACTTTCCATCATTCCTTTGTATAGCACATACATCGTGAAGCAAAGGCATTTGGTTCATGGAAAAACCCTATACTTCTATATAAATTCACTTATTGTCTGATTATGTTTATGATGTACATGTATAAGGATCTAAAGAGTAGAATACCACTTCAACACACACTGAGATGGCAAAGGAAAAGAAAAAGAAATAGAAAAGGTAAAACGACTAACTTTACATGAGTGATATACATAAAAGAAAATAAAATTCTAAGGATGAAAGACATTCTAATTTTAATCAACATAAATGCTTTTAAACATTTGTGTTTGACAGACTTATTGGAGTTAACTCTTTATTTTTGACCTAACAATCGTGTATTATTGAGATATGACTTACAATGTATCCCAGTTTACTCCTTCCAGTACTTTTTAGAAAATCTTCCTTCCTTTCTCCCACAAAACCACAAACACACACAGACACACACAGACACAGACACACACACACACACACACACACACACACTGTGCTCAAAATAGTTGACTGAGTGCTTATTTTAAAATATAACTTAAACCATGCTTCACCTCTGTTCAAAAATGCTGCAATATTTTATCTAATGTAAAGTAAAATTCAAAATCCTTACAATGATTAATAAGGTCATACTAGATCTTTCCCAGTCCCTCTTCATTTCTGACTTTATTTCATCTATCACCACCTTAGCCTCCTTATTTTTTCTTTGATTACACCAAGTACACATCCTTCTCACAAGCCTGTAAACTCTCAAAACTTATGCATAGAAGACTCTTCCTCCTCATATGTTTATGATCAGTTCCTTCATAATTCTGTTCCATTCTCATCTTAATGCTGAGGACTTCTCACAAACCCAATCCACCGTGAGCCCTCTATTTCCTTACCATACCCTATTTTTGTCTTTTTAATTGTAAATTCCACGAATAAGTGAGCTATATTTTATTTATTGTTATATACTTAGTACCAAGGTTAGTGCCCAACATATATTAGACACCCAGTAAATATTATTTTTAGTGAACCAAAAGTTGTAGAAACTGAATAATATTTGCATGGTTTTCATACAAATTAATTTCCTTAAAGATATATTTTAGTTCTGATTCTACAATTTCATAAAATTTCTTTGCTGATTTGTTTAGTAGTTTGGTATTTGTAATGTGCTAACAGAAAATATGTGTACATATGTTTAAGAGCAGGTGTCCCCAACCCCTGGGCCATGGACTGGTACCGGTCCATTGCCTGTTAGGAACCGGGCCACACAGCAGGGGGTGAGCAATGGGCAAGTCCACGAAACTTCATCTGTATTTACAGCCGCTCCCCATCGCTTGCATTACCGCCCTGAGCTCCACCTCCTGTCAGATCATCTGCCGCATTAGTTTCTCATAGGAGCACGAACCCTATTGTAAACTGCACATGCAAAGGGTCTAGGTTGTGTGCTCCTTATGAGAATCTAATGCCTGATGATCTGAGGTGGAGCTGAGGTGGTGATGCTAGTGCTGGGAAGTGGCTGCAAATACAGATTATCATTAGCAGAAAGGTTTGTCTGCACAGAGACCATAATAAATCAGTTGCTTGCAGACTCATATCATAGTCCTATCAGTGAGTGGCAAGTGACAATTAAGCTGCAGCTGATGGCAGGTTTTATAGTGGTAAGTGAGTTGATGTACTTCAATTGTACAGCTGCATCTGGTGGCAGGCTTTAAGTCAGAATCCAACACTTATTTTAGTCTGTGAGTGGCCCACCCATTATTTTATTTACCACTTCCATCCGCGCCTCTTTCCTGCACTGTGCACTTGTCTCAGTCACCGTTTTGGTAAGCTCTTAATCTAACCCTACCCAAAATGAGTAAAAAACAAATATTTCTGGAGAACTTCTTTGAAAAGGGGGAAAGACCCAATGATGAGACAGCAGAAGACTCTAAGACTGCCAACAAAAAGAAAGCTACATTTAAAAGAAAATACCAAGAGTTCTACTTAAATTACGGGTCCATTTTAACAGGTGGTTCACATTCTCCAAACTCGCTTTGTATAATATGTAGTGACCGACTAACCAAAACTGCTTTGCCACATGAAGACCAAATACCCTGCATTAAAAAACAAGCCTTTGGTGTTTTTCAAAGTAAAAAAATGTGAACACAAAGAACAGAAGCAGTTATTGAAGGCCACTACTTCATCAAATGTGTCTGTACTGAGAGCATAATAGTTAGTGGTTAACCGCATTGCTAAAGCTAAGAAGCCCTTTACTACTGGTGAAGAGTTGATCTTGCCTGCTGCTAAGGACATTGGTCATGAACTTTTAGGAAAGGCTGCAGTTCAAAAAGGGGCACGTGTTCCTCTTTCAGCTAGCACCATACCTAGATGAGTTGATGAAATCGCAGAGGATATTAAGGCACAATTGTTAGAGAGGATTACCAATCACTGTGGTGTGCCATCCAGGTTGACAAGTCTACTGATGTTGACAACAAGGCAACAATGCTTTTTTTTGTATGATATATTTTTCAGGAGGATGTACATGAGGATATATTATGTGCACTTTTGTTGCCAACCAACACCACAGCTGCAGAACTATTCGAGTCTTTGAAAGATTACATAGCAGGAAAACTGAATTGGTCATTTTATGTCGGTATATGCACGGATGGAGCAGCTGCCTTGACTGAACAGCTGTCTGGTTTCACTACTCAGGTCAAAGAGGTCGCTTCTGAATGTGAGTCTATGTACTGCATCATTCATAGAGAAATGATGGCTATCCAAAAAATGTCACCTGAACTTTACAACATTTTGCACGATGTGATTAAAATTATTAAACACATTAAAGTATACGCCCTTAACTCATATCTGTTTGTGCAGGTTTGTGAGGAGATGGAGATGGAACACACATCTTCTCTTATACACAGAAGTGAGATGGCTTTCTAAAGGTAGATCACTGGCCAGAGTTCTTGAGTTACGAGAGCCACTCCAGAGATTTCTTTTAGAAAAATAGTCACCACTGACAGCGCATTTCAGTGACACAGAATGGGTCTTAAAACTTGCTTACTTGTGTCACATATTCAACCTGCTCATGTGTCACTTCAGAGGAGAATGACAAATGTATTTAAGTCAGCAGAAAAGGTGGCTGCATTCAAAGCCAAACTGGAATTGTGGGGGTAAAGAATGAACATTGGGATTTTTGATATGTTTCAAACATTAGCAGGGATTTTGAAAGAGACTGAGCCAGGACCTTCTTTCTCCCAGCTGGTGCATGATCACCTATCTCAGCTTTCAGAAGAGTTTGAGCATTACTTCCCAACCACAAAAAAACCCCGAAGTGGAAAGTAGTGGATCTGTAACCCATTTGTGAATAAGCCAGGTGAACTGATTTTGTCCATGCTAGAAGAGGAACAACTGCTTGAGAATGACAGTGACCTTAAAAGTATATTTGAGACAAATTCAAATCTCCATACTTTCTGGATTAAAGGCAGAATATCCTGAGATTGCTATGAAAACACTGAAAAGCCTGTTTCCATTTCCAACATCCTATCTTTGTGAAGCAGGGTTTTCTACAGTGACAGCAACCAAAATGAGATTACGGAGTAGACTGGACATAAGCAACACACTTCGTGTTTCACTGTCTCCCATCACCCCAGATGGGACCATCTAGTTGCAGGAAAACAAGCTCAGGGCTCCCACTGATTCTGCATTATTGTGATTTGTATAATTATTTCAATAATATATATGTATATTATTATTACAAAGTAATAATAATAGAAATAAAGTGCACTTTAAATGTAATTCGCTTGAATCATCCTGAACCCATCCTCCTCCAACCCTGGTCCGTGGAAAAATTGTTTTCCACAAAACTGGTCCCTGATGCCAAAAAGGTTGGGGACCACTGTTTTAGAGAATTGGATGGAGAAGGCATATTAAAGCATATGTCTGACTGACTTTTTCCAAAATATTTGACTACTCAAATATTTTACAAATTTATAAAACAAAATCACAAATGAAGCTTTTTCGACACAATACCAAAGGCACAATCCATGAAAGAAAAAAATTGATAAACTGGAATTCATTAACATTTAAAAATTCTGCTTTGCAAAAGACACTGTTAAGAGAATAAGCGGGGTCTTCCCTGGTGGCGCAGTGGTTGAGAGTCTGCCTGCCAATGCAGGGGACACGGGTTCGTGCCCCCGTCCGGGAAGATCCCACATGCTGCGGAGCGGCTAGGCCCGTGAGCCATGGCCACTGAGCCTGTGCATCCAGAGCCTGTGCTCTGCAACGGGAGAGGCCACAACAATGAGAGGCCACAACAATGAGAGACCCACGTACTGCAAAAAGAAAAAAAGAGAGAGAGAATAAGCGGACAAGCCACGATTTGTAGAAAATATTTGCAAAAGACATCTGATAAAGAAATTGTATTCAAAATATACAAAGAACTCTTAAAACTCAATAATAAGTAAAGAAATAAGTCAATTAATTAATATGTGCAAAAGACCTGGGCATCTCCCAAAGAAGTTATAGAAATGGCAAATAAATATACAAAAAGATGCTCTACTTCATAAGTCATTAAGGAATTCCTATTTTAAATAACAATAAGATACCACTATATACCTATTAGAATGGTGAGAAAAAGAAAAGAAAGAAAAGAAAAAGCACAAACAAGATAGAAAGCTGGTGAAGATGTGAAACAACAAGAACTCTCATTCATTTCTGGTGGAAATGCAAAATGGTACTGACATTCTGGAAGACAGTTTAGCATTTTCTTACAAAATTAAACATAAATTTACCAGATGACTCAGCAATCATGCTTCTTGGTATTTACCCAAAAGGAGTTAAAAACGTGTCCACACAAAAGCTTGCACATGAATGTTTATAGTAGCTTCATTCATGATTGCCAAAATTTTGAAGCAACCAAGATGTCCTTCTATAGGTGAATGGATAAAAAATCTGTGGCAAATCTGAAAAATGGAATATTATTCAATATTAAAAATACATGAGCTATCAAGCCATGAAGGTGTGGAGGAACTTTAAATGCATATTACTAAGTAAAAGAAGTTGATCTGGAAAGAATACATACCATATGATTTCAACTATTTCAGAGTGTTCAACTATGACACTGTGAAAAAAGCAGAATTACGGAGACTGTAAAAGGATCAGTGTTTCAGGGGTTAGGAGGAGGGAGGGATGAATAGGTGGTTCACAGAAGATTCTTAGGGCACTTAAATTACTCTGTATGACACTACAGTGGTGGATGCATGTGATTATAAATTTGTCCAAACTCTTAGATTGTGCAACCCCAAGAGAGAACCCTAATGTAAACTCTGAACTTTGGTTGATAATGATGCATCTATATAGATTCACTGATTGTAATAAACATGCTAATCTGGTGTGGGGTTTTGATAGTGGGGATTAAGGAAAAGAGATAGTCTCATGCAATCTTGGAAGTCATGTAAATTAGAACTACTCTTAGGAGTACATTCTGAAAATATGTGTCAAAATTTATTTGAATCACTCATGCCACTTGTTAAATTTATCCCAAGGAGATATGAGTCAAGTATGCTAAGATATGTTATAAAGCTGTTTAAAATAAGGTTTCTCATATTAGAAAAATCTGGAACCAACAATTTTGGGTTGATTAAATAAATAAGAAATATCTGCAAAATGGAGTTTTATGAAGCTATTAATAAAGGGTCAGTTATATCAATTTGAATAGTTGATATTAGAAGTATTTAATAGCGGTTACCGCATGTGAGCCAATCATAAATAAGCATTTGGCTGTCTGATGCACTCTGGGTGACTTCCAGCATGGTCTTTAACTTAAGATATAAAAGTATATCTGAGATGGATACATTGCTAAATGAAAAGAGGAGTTGTCACAGAAAGTCCCCATGTTTACACAATTATATCCACATATGTAAACACACATGCACATTTGCAAGGCAAGAAAAGGGGGGGATATATTTAATAAAAGAAAACAATAAAATGTTTTAAGCTTTTCAGTATTGCTAGAACTATTAAATAAGACTATACTATCTTTATGAAAGAAAACATTTTCATTTTGATAAAATGTTTTAATATATTGGTATCAAAAATTTTTTTTAAAACAGTAATGGCCCTCTCTCATTCTGGAGACCCTATATTGTATGCCTCATAGAAAATGAGTATCTTACCTTCACTCTCTCTTTCTCTGTCCCAAACACACACAAAAAAACTGTCTAATAATTCCATAATGAACATACTTTACAAAAATATGACTATTATCTAGAACAAACCTTAATACATGCTAAATTGATGAATTATTTTAGGTCTATATAAATAAGAAGTACAAAAATACTCATATATTTTCTGTAGTGTTTATAATCTAACTGTGAAAATAGGTCCTGTGGGGAAAAAATGTATCTAGCAGGGCAGTTTTTTGAAGAATAAAATCTAATGTAGGTTGAGTAAGCTGTTAAGGAGGAATGTTAGGAACTGATTTGAACTGTGAATGAAATATGTTTTAAATAAAACAGAATGAGGAGTCATGCAAATCGAGGGGCCAGTGTAAGCAAGAGAATAAAAATGTAGGAATCATGGGATTTTTAGACTATGTTGTATTTATTTGAATAAATTCATGGTTTTACCATAGCAGAAGTTTTCTAGAACAGAGATAAAGTTTGATTAAAAACTTAGTAGTCAACATATGAAAATCTGTTTAATTATTTCAAGATCATCTCTATGCCATCTATTTAAAATATAAAGTCTTATTATCTGGTACTTAATCATTAGAAATATTTTGTGTTTGTGAGGTATATTCAATTCACCTGCTGCTTATTGCTATCCTAGAAAAGGAATCCTTAATAAATCCAAACTGAATTGTAATTCTAAAGAAATTTTACTGCTCAAAATATGTAAGTCACAAGAAAAAAAGTCAAAATAATCATCAAGATGCTCATCATTTCTGGATTGGTACTGGAACAAATCAGTCTGATTATTCGGTCATTTTAGAGCTTTAACATATTGTTTTTCTGTGATGCCAATTTTGTAGGACATGATGCTAGTACTTAAAATTCTAGTCAGCTCTAGTCAAAAGTATAAATAGGTAAAATTACCCTTATGTTTCCCCACACCCATCACCAACCTCAACTTCTCTATTCTCTATTCCTTTTCCTCATTCATGTATCAGAATATGTATTTCCTGTTCTTGTACAGTAAGGTGTAAGATGTTGAGTAAACTTGAATTTGTTGGGCCCCCAAAACCTTTGCTTTCTGAAAGAAATTAAAATTTGAATCTAAAAAGAAATGAAGACTTGGGCTTGACAGCCGGCCTCCATTTCAGGTGTTAAAGTTACTTCATAGAGTCACTAGGGCCTTGTTGACCCTTAAACATTGAGAAATTCATCCAAAATTTATGGGATAGAAGGTCAGAAAGGATAAATGGATAGAAATGATTACACAGATATTTGCAATGATGATACACAACAAATTTATCAGTTTGTTTAAGGATAAATACATATGTGTAATATATAATAATGTGCATTTTTACCTAAGTTAAATATACCAATATGTAATAAAACATCTATTTGTTTATTTATAGAATCCAAAAAAAACTGGATATATGTATATATAACTGATTCACTTTGCTGCATACCTGAACCTAATACAACATTGTAAATCAACTATAATCCAATAAATTTTTTAAAAAAATATTAAAAAAAAAGGAATGGGAATTGTTTTTGCCAAGGAGGAGGAGGGCAGGGAAGGGATGGATTGGGAGTATGGGATTAGTAGATGCAAACTATTATATATAGAATAGATAAACAATAAAGTCCTACTGTATAGCACAGGGAACCATATTCAATATCCTATGGAAAATCATAATGAAAACGAATATGAAAAAGTATATATATATATATATATATATATATATAAAATTGAATCAGTTTGCTGTACAGCAGAAATTAACACAACATGTTAAATCAACTATACTTCAATAAAATCTTTTAAGAAGGAAAACATACATAAAAAAACATTTAAATGAACCATTTGTTCTCTAGTCCATTCAATTCTGTTTCTTTGACGATAGCGTTAATTTTGTTTTACTAAGTATAAATAGATATCAGTGGCAGACATTCACTTGTATTTTCCCATGAAAATATGAAAGTGAGAATCACATAAGTAACGAACTTGTTTCTTCCCCTGTTTAACTTTGTGGCTTATCAGTCCCATAGTCAAACTAGAGCCTGCCTGCTATTTGAGTAATATCAATGTGCCTTTTGGGTATAATTCTTTAGAATTCATATCAAGAATACTAGCCATGTGACTTTAACAATAATCAGGTCAAAAGACAGAAACTGCAGTGGTTTTCATAGTCGTGTTCAATCAGAAATAAGAAAACTTGTTACACAATTTCCCCTGAAGGATTTAGATTAATCTGTGCCTTTGTAGAACCCAGGAGGCCTGTGGAGATTCAGTGAGAGAACAGATTTGGAAGCTATATATCATTGAATTGAGAGTCTACTAATTAAATCTCCCATAAAAGAACAACTATTAGGCTTCTGTAGAGTGCTATCATTTATAAGAAGTTGCCATTTGGGTGCAATAAAAAATACTTCAATAATTTATTATCTATACATTTTAAACACATACATTTTGAATTAAATTTAACTTACAATTTTCAAACACAAAAGTAGATTTAACTGCATATAAAATACCATTTTAATATCTACCAGGTATTTTATTTAAAAAAGAATAAACATCATACTCAATAATTTATCTACTCACTAAGATTTTTCAATTGTATGCATTAAGGAAATACTGATATATGCAAGATAGTTGAAACAATTTAACTGAAAAATTAAAGTACAGGCAATTTCACACCTTGCTTTATGAAAGTATTAGAATATGCCTATTTATCTAAATTGAATTACACCAATTACCTATATAATAGTAAGTGAATAATGGTACAAGTCTCCTCCTTTGCCTGTGTCTGCATTATTTTAAACACAGTATCACATTTAAATATTGTCCATAGAGAATAGCCTAAGGACAAAATTATACAGCTCTTCATATAAGATCTTCTCCAGTTTTCTTGTGCCTTTGATTCCGCCTATTTTGAAAAGATGCAGGAAATCTAACCACCTAAAAATCAGACCTACCCAGTTTCAAATTTGAGACTTTTTTTAAAATTTCAGTGTAATTGAAGGACAGCTAGGTACTCCCTCTCTCCCTTCTTAGACACAGAAGCTGGTAACTTAAAGGAAAAAAAAAAAACTTCTAAAATATTTGAAAAAAATCTTATTTCCTCACTTTGAATTTTTGGCACTTCTGGCTGCTTCTGAGAAGAAAATTCTGTTTCTGTGTACAGCACGTGGAGCCAAGTGCAGCACAGCATTGATTTTTCTAACTTTGATAACATTGTGCATCCTATGCAGAAAATTTTGATTTTCTGTATCATCATTCAGAATATGCTACAGTGTCTGTGCATGTTGAGTACAGACACATAAAGTATATGAAAGAATAGTGTCTTTTATGGAGAAGGAAAGCAAATAGGAAATTCTGAATGAATGCATTATATTCTATTTTAAATTGGAACATTATCTTCCTTATCAAGTGCTATGTACTAAGTATCCTCACCAGGATGTCAGTACCTGTCTAAAGGAGCTAAATAGAAATGCTACTTACTTCTGTCAGTTGATAATATAACTAAATAACAAGGATATTAATAGGTATATAAAGCTATGCATTCAGGGCAAATTGTGAAAACCTGTGTGATAATGGACTTCATAGTTTGATATTTTATATTCTTTACACAAAATAAACAAGAAAATAGAGGACAACACAAAGTTTCACTGTTACTTTTTCTCTATTTTATTTTTGTTGTTGTGTTGAAAGTCTAAATTGTCTCAATGGGCATGAGTTCCATGAAACTGTAATGTTTAAACTTTCTCTTCTTTCATAAATAAAAATTACTATCATATCATCCTCTATTACTTTGTACTACACATTTTAAAGTCTATACTTTGCAAGGAGTGCCTTGAGCAGTACCAAATTTGACAAATTACTCCATCTTGTAAGCATATTAAAATAATGTTATACTTTATATGTAACTTGTCAAAAAAATTCAGTTACTTGGGAGAACAAAGTTGTCATTATGACTGCAACAAGATGTATATGTTCTTCAAAGTAGTAAGGAACAAAGGACCTTTCTTTCTTATTCCCTATGTTTTTATACAATGCCTAGACAGTTCTTGAATTTAATTTGCAAACTCCTGATGCTGAAAGAAAGAAGAACCTCAGGGTTATGGAATTTTGGACTTATTTCTGGGCAAGAAAATGGATTTTCTTACTATGTGCATTAAAATGCAGCTGTCTACACTTTTTCAAAAGTGAATGTTTTACAGCTTTGAAACAGATCCATGATCAATTTAATGTTATTTACATAATTGTTTGAAATATTTTGACAATGTCATGAACTTAAAATTTAAATCTTTAGTGCCTTACATGGAATTTCTTAAAGGAGAAGAAGCTCAGTTAGAAATGAATACCCAGACTTTACAATTTCTATCATTGTGACTATCATTTGTTGCTTATATTGAAAATTAATTTGCTCCCTCTATCTCTGTAATACAAATATATGTGACATATATTTCCACATTTCCTAAACTACAGTTGGCAACTTCAGAGGTAACATAGTTTCAATAGCTTTTGAGAAGCTGCCTATTACTTAAAGATCCTTCCTCTGGCCCTTCCCCAAGTGGATTTTATTTATGCCTTTGGACCTAATTTAAGTCAAGCCATCTAAATTATAGTCCAAATATGATCAACATCTTCTCTAGCATTTTCGTATGATTTGGCAAGAGGGGACAAAGACTCATTTAATTTATACAGAAAAAGGAGGAAAGTAAAGGCCTAGAAGTAGTGTTGTTCAATATCAGCAAAAGAAACATTTTTATATAGCTCCTGTATGACCCATAAAAAGTTGTTGATCATGAACATTGTCATAACTTGGACCTTTTCTATCTCTCTACTCCTGGTAGTAAATTGTGACTCAATTATTGCAAAACATTGTGATGGTCATTGCAATTCTACAAGTTTTATTTTTTTTCTCCTTAATGATTTATACTTGTCTGCTTATCAAATAAATTAAAAATACAAAAGAAATGACTTTTTTTTTTTTTTTTTGCGGTATGCAGGCCTCTCACTGCTGTGGCCTCTCTCGTTGTGGAGCACATGCTCCGGACATGCAGGCTCATCAGCCATGGCTCACGGGCCCAGCCGATCCATGGCATGTGGGATCTTCCCGGACCAGGGCACAAACCTGCGTCCCATGCATCGGCAGGTGGACTCTCAACCACTGCGCCACCAGGGGAGCCCAAGAAATGACATAATTTTAAATTACTTTCCTTTTTAATGAATTTCCTATGACAAGAATAGGTGTAAGGAATATTTCCATAAATACATGCTTTGTGTAAAATAATATATTTTATATATTTTTTGCCTGAGGGAATGCATGCTTATGTATTTTTCCAAGTTATATGTTAGGCCTTCCTAGAAGTCCTTCCAAAATTTCTTTTTTTTTTGTTTTACTAAATTTATGTTCAGTGTATTAGTTACATGTTTTCATTTTAATATCAATGCAGAATTACAACACAATGAATAATTCAACCCTCTTTTACTTCTCTCCACCATTCACATACAACTAAATATAGTCAAAGGACCAAAGAGATAAATTTATATGGTTGGTATTTAAAAATGGGGCAAGAAATACAGTAGGGAATACTTGAATTTATGAGTCATGTCAGTTGTGATATAAATCATTTGCTATATTTTGTAAGATCAAACTATGTCCTGAGAGACTCTTCCAAGGCTTTTACTCTCACAAATAACATTTTTGAAAGAAAAACAGTCACATTTTTTTTTTTTTTTTTTTTTTTTTTTTTTTTTTTTTTTTTTTTTTGCGGTACGCGGGCCTCTCACTGCTGTGGCCTCTCCCGTTGCGGAGCAACAGGCTCCGGACGCGCAGGCTCAGCGGCCATGGCTCACGGGCCCAGCCGCTCCGCGGCACGTGGGATCCTCCCACACCGGGGCACGAACCCGTGTCCCCTGCATCGGCAGGCGGACTCCCAACCACTGCGCCACCAGGGAAGCCCAAAACAGTCACATTTATAGACAAATTTATATTAAACATACTTAGAATAAAATGGGTAATTAGCTGAGTCGAATATTTTAAAATATTGATTCATAATGCATGCTTTATACTGTATCAGTTACTGCTTGTATTTTAATATTATGTTCATAATTTCATTAACAAAATTAAATTTGTATTGGTACGTTTAACTGTCCTCTGGAAAGAGGTTTACTCTTATTTTTCTCATGAATTTCTAATGTTCTCTCTTAGAGGTTAACCAAAATGGAATAATACTTATTGTAATGATTAACTTTAGGTGTCAACTTGACTGAACCATGAGATTCCTAGATATTTAGTCAGACATTATTCTGAGTGTTTCTGTGAGGTGAACCAAACCACCATTGGCTCTTGTTTTGAGGAGAACTACACCATTGGATCACTTGTGTCTGCTGCTTGCTGACTACAGAGACTGCAGAGCTTGGGACTTGTTAACCTCCATAGTCAGATGAGCCAATTCCTTAATGTCTAGACAGATAGGTAGATAAATAAATAGATAGACAAATAGATAAATAGATCCTACTATGTATGCTTCTCTGGAGAACCCTGGATAATATAATACACTCATAAATTAGAATGCCTAGAAAATGCAATTATATGAAACAAATTTGATAAAGATGAAGTTTGAAAGTCATATTACAAGAGCACAAATGATGAAAATATCAAATTGGTCCTTTAGATCAGAAAGCAAATTTCATGATAATTATTATTTTTTTTAATCTGTGTGAAAAACCTATTTACCTATATAAGGAAAATGTCTGTACTTTTTTTTTTTTTTTTTTTGCTACAAACCTAGCTCAGAGTCCTTCAGAGCCCTTTGTTCTGGAATAGTCAAATTTTGGTTGTGAGAAATTAGTCTTATATTTTATTTTTATCAACTAGTTTGAATTTCATTTAATATCAAATCTCAGACCTCAGTAGCTTCACTTGAAAACACACACACACACACACACACACACACACACACACATACTTCAATATAGGTAGGAAAACAAGAGTAAGACCACCACCACCAACAACAACAAAAAACCCTGACAGATGTTTTGAAAGTTTTGAAAGTCATGGTTGTCTAGTTCACCAAAATCTGTTTTCCTATTCTTTCTGGGAATACAGTTATACTATTTTCAACCTTCTTTATGGTTCTATTTTTTTTGAGTTTAAGAGAAGAAATGGTGAAATTAAATGCTTTAAAATTTAAGTAATTTAAAAGATACTATTGCAGGAATTTTATCAGAAAATGAAAAAAAAAGTAAGAAAATATTTGAAATTCAAATATCCCATAAAGAACCTATATTTTGATTTCATAAAAAACCCTCAAAATGAATAATAAAATACACAACAAATTTTAAATTGGGCAAATATTTGAACTGACACTTCAAAAAAGAAGAAATAAGAGTATCACATAGAGAATGTTCAACATAACTAGTCATTAGAGAAATGTAAATTTAAACAACAGTGATATATTGCAATGCAATTATTAGAATGATAAACATTAAAAGAAAAAAAGACCTTACCACTTGTTGCCAAGAATGTGGTGGAGCAGCTGAAACTCTCATCTGTTTCTTAAAGTAATGTAAAATGGTGTAATCCTTTGGATAATAATTGTAAATTTCTTTAAAAAAATAAATATGTACATACTATGTAATCTAGCCATTGCCTTCCTAGTATTTTACACAAGAGAAATAAAAACTTATGTCCACAACAAATGTGTAAATACTTATAGCAGCTTTATTTGTAGAAGACATGAAATATTTATAAAAGTAATGAAATATTTGTAAAAAAAGTTAAAATTCTAGGCAGAAAACTGCACATTTTGTGACTATATTCATTTAAAACTATAAAAAATGAAAATTAATCTATATAGCCAAGTAAACAAATTAATGATTGCTTGGCAATATAGCTGGAATGAAGATGGGAAGGAGAGAAAGGGAGAGACACTAAAGGAATATGAAGGAGTATGGGATATTGGGGTATTGTACATATTTCTTGTTTTAATGGTGGTAAAACTTTCATGGATGTATACATATGTCAAAATCTATTTAAATTCATACTTTGTGTGCAGTTTATATCACCAAAGTGATGAAAAAAATAAAGAGATTTAAAAACTGTATCTATTAAAGTACTTTGCTTACTAGGACATTGTACTGATAAAAATAAAGTAGAACAGAAATCTAATGTATTTTTGAGTTATTGCATTACTAAGGAGACCATAAGAAGCACAGTCATAGTACCATTAAATTTAACCATTTAGAAAATGGTTGTAAATGTAGTACACTTCCCAAAGAGGGAAGATTCCCCAGTGTCCCCCTCAGATTAGGTCATGGGTATTTATGAATAAGAAAGTACATCCAGAAACCACAGAGCACAATTGGCATAGGAGTTCTTCTAAGAGAGAAAATCCACATTCCTAGCAAAGCTCTTCCATTTCCAAAATAACTGCCTTTTCAATGTTAAAATCTTTTTATAATTGATAGATATGTAATATTGCTTTGGATTTTCCATTTTTCTTTTTTGAGTGATGGTTTTCAATTTTTTCCTGTCTCTTCAACACCATTGCATATTGAGTAGGATGGTGCGAGGAGAGAAGATAAATTTATTCTAAAAGTCACTAGATCACAGGAGCCATAACCAGATTGATGAAGAAGATATCACACCAAAGATAAATTTTGACTTTTAGTTACATTTAGTAACTGGATGACAAACTGTGTTTCCTCACCTCTGGAGGAACATGAAGATGAAATATAGAAAATAAGAAGGGAGCAAGCTGGTACTGAGTGACTGGATGCAACCTTCCTGTTTTTCATCAAAACATCATTTCTCCTTATTACTGGTTATAACCTAAGACTACCTTTTCACTACCATTTCTATTAAATGTAGCCAAGTGTTTAACTTCTAGCTAATAAAAAATGAGCAAAAGTGACGTACCATACATCTTTGTCCCATAAAACCTGCCTATTGCGTTCTTCTATGTTATTTTCTTGGTTCAGGTAAGAGTGACCTTAGCAATCAAATGCTGAAGTTGGAGGAGGCACAAATTCTCTGAATCATCAAATGGAGGAGAGCCTAACACTGTGCACAATCATATGTCTTTTACTGTTAAATTAGGAAGATATAAATGTCTACTATGTTTGAACAATTATACATGTTAAGGACATATTTGTTACAGCAATTAGTGTACTCAAACCAACACAACTGCATCTGCCTGAACCATATGACTATTTGAGTTCCTTGTCTCTTATAGGTTCACACTATTCATTGGATTGAGCAGTTGTTTATACCCCTAAACATTGTATAGTCACAGAACAAAAACACATCTCCTTTGTTTCACCAGTGAACAAACAAGAGCCCAAAATATTTAAATGATTGTCTTAAGATTAGAAATCAAATCAGTTGCAGAGTCAATAATAATTCCTTATATCCTTATTTCCAGTTCAGTTTTACTTTACCTTCACATGCTAAAACTTAGAGATAAGTCCAAATTTCTAATTTATTCAGAGCTTAGCAAGCCACATATAGTTCCTTACCAGTGAGATACATATGTGTGTATATATAGATAGATAGATAGATAGAGAGAGAGAGAGAGAGAGAGAGAGAGAGAGAGAGAGAGAATATGTGCATATAGATACAGATATATAAATGTATATGTGTGTATATGTATACCCACAAAGACACATACTTTATCCTCAACAGAATTTATATTTGTACAAGTCAATTTTTAACCTATTTTTCAATATTTATTGACCTAAATACCTTGCTACATTTAGGAAACAAGAAAGGGGTAAAATGTGGTTTGGGAATGAGGAGATTGCAGTGTATCTACAGGAGATGGTCAAAATTATGTAGCATCTAGAATATCTGCTGTAATATTTTTTTTAATATTTTAATGACAGATGGACAAGTAATCACACAAAACTTATTGCTAGTTTAGATAGGAATCATTTAAAAAGTGAAATTAAATTTAATTTTATTCAAAGAAATAACTATTAAGTGCATTTCTTTTCTATCATTGAGTGACATATTATTCCAAATTGACTGGCTTAAAATAACACCCATTTTTACCATCACAGTTTTGAAAACCAGAAATCCTGGTAAACTCAACAAGGTTATCTGCTTATGGCCTTGTAAAGCTGCAGTCAAGATGTCAACCAAGATGAATGCTTAACTGGAGGCATTTTTGGGGTAGTCTGCTTCTAAGCTTATTTAGGTTGTTGGCAGAACTTAGTTTCTTGTGACATTAAGAATAAATTTTCTGTTTTCTTCATGACTATTGGCCAAGGATCACATTCAACAACTAGAGGTTGTTCTCAGGTCCATGTCCCATGACCCGTTCTCAATAGTAGGACAGCTCCTTCGCATTAAATCCCTCTCAATCTTTGGATCTTTCTGACTTCCTTTCTTGCTACCAGCCACAAAAAAATATCTTCATTTTTAAAGTGATCATGTGATTAGTTTAAGTCTACCTGGATAGTAATCTTAATTGTATCTGCAAAATCTCTTTTGCCGTGCAATAATATAATCACTGCAGTAACAACCGAGGGTGAAGTTCATGAGCAAACTGTTTTTTTTTTTTTTTTTTTTTTTTTGGTGTATGCGGGACTCTCACTGTTGTGGCCTCTCCTGTTGCGGAGCACAGACTCCGGACGCACAGGCTCAGCAGCCATGGCTCACAGGCCCAGCTGCTCCATGGCATGTGGGATCCTCCCGGACCGGGGAATGAACCTGTGTCCCCTGCATCAGCAGGCGGACTCTTAACCACTGTGCCACCAGGGAAGCCCCATGAGCAAAATCTTTGAATTCTTTCTATCATAACAAGCCAAATCCACTATAGGGAAACCATATAAATGTATCCTCAAGCAAAGAAAAAAATTTTTGGATCATTTGTGTTTTCAATAATTATTGGAAAATATTAAAAGATAGTTGGATAATGGCCGTCATAAATTTTGCCTTGTAATGTAAAATGGGTGAACTTAAAACTTTTCAATTCAGGTGTAGATGTATAGGAAGGTGAGAGGATGAGAAATGTTAGAGTGCAAAAAATGTCTTTGAATTTGGTATTTGGATGTTGAACAAAATTTAGAGATGCAAGAATTTCTTGATCTACTATAAACTGATATTTTCCAAACACTTAAGTTATTAGATATGTATCTGACCCCTGAAAGTTTTCAAACCTCCGATCTTTAGAAATTCCATGATAAAATCCTAATTTTAAAGTAACTTTCCCTTAAATCATATGAGCTATCACATATAATTTAGTAGCTGTTTTAGTTTACTACTGTTGTCATAAAAAGATATCAAAAACCGGGTGGCTAAAAGCCATAGAAGTCCATCATCTCAGTTCTGTAGGCTAGAACTCCAAACTCAAGGAGTGGTCAGGGCTGTGCTCTAAAGGAAAATTATTTCTTGACAATTTTAACATGACATTTGCTTGCCATCTTTGGTGTTCCGTGGCTTGCAGGGGCATATTTCTAGTTGCATTACTGTCTTTTTTTCTGTATATTTTCGCATCATCTTCTTTCTAGGTAGGCATGTCCACCTCTGTGTCTAAATGTACACTTATTAAAGTCATATTAGAATTGAGTCCACCCTAATGAACTCATTTAACTTAATTTCATCTGTAAAGACCCTATTTCCAAATAAGGTCACATTCTGAAGTAGTGGAGTTCAGGGCTTCAACATATTTTTTTTGGGGGGGATGCAATTCAACCTTTATCAGTAATTATAATCAAATTCCAAATAAAACAGGATAATAGAGGAAACAAAAGCCAGGAAGGGAAAAAGTAATGTGAACCTCAAAAGATATAGGTCAAAATTTAAAGATAAATGTCATTTTCATCTAAATAACATTATTTCATACCTTTGGGCCCTCTTGCCCTGGAGCTAGCCTGCCTAAGGTTGAATGCAGGCTCCAAATGGAGTTGTCTTATGAGTTGGTTCATGTGCACATAAAAGTTCTTTTTTCATTTTTATCATGCTCATGTTGATGACATATTGGAAATTATTTACAAACCTGTTATAAACATGTTTACTTTTAAAAAACAGGGATCAGTTGTATCAGAAATAGTATATTATGGCAATTTTGTCAAAATTAAATAAAATGACATGAGAAAGTGGAATAATAGCATTTTTATCATATTACAAAGGAAAAATATGTTCGATAATTTAAAGATCTCATTGACCTCAAACATCTAAAATAACTCATGATTTTAAGGAAGGACCTCTTTTTTAATTGATTTACTGGTTGTTAGTAATTAATAAACTACACTCATTAGTTTGGAAAATTGACTACATTTGATGCTGTATATGTCAATTTATTTCATTTGATATTTATATACTAAATCCAAAATAGTATGGACAAGTGTTTTATTTTATTATGACATGAATCACTATATAATAGCTCATAATCATTTAGTATTCCATAAATTAAAATGGCAAATGCATAAGTAAAGAAACGTTTCATAATTATAGCTTGGAGTTTTAAAATTTTGCTAAGGAAAATTTTTCAGCAAGAAACTAACCACTGTTAACATGTATTCAATAATTTAAAATGCTAAAAATCAAAGCTGAAAGTACTAAGCCACAATGTTATTTTCTCCAGATGCTGGGGAAAAAATAAAAATAATGAAAAGGATAAGATCACAGAAACAGAAAGCCATCTGAAAAGAAAACAATTAAAAAATTCTGATTCTGGAATATATTTTTGGAGAAATTATATGGAATGCAGGAAATAGGGGTAAAAAAATGAGAACAATTAATTTCAGCAGAATATACTGCACATTAATCACTGTTGGTGCAAGATGCAAATTTATTAGTATCTCTCTGTGTAAGAATGTTGAATTTCAGGAGAAAATGAGATTAAAATAATTCATATTCAAGTAAATTAACAATACCCTCTGTCATTTCTAGATACTTGGAAATATAATATGATAATAAAACATCTAGGTGATCTTGTTGAAAATAAAATCTCATAGACAAAACACCAGAAATTCCCAAAAGGTATGTAAGTAGGGCTTTGTAAGAAATTTAGTAGTTCAAATCAGTTTAAATGGAGAAAGTATTGCTGGACTTTTGTTACTTTATCTACCTCAAAGTATTATTTAGGGCATGGGAACATTTTCTAAAAATCCATGTATAAAGTGAAATGTGTATCAATAATAGTGATGAATATTAAAATTAAAGTTTGTCCTGAAAAATGTAGCTATTTTCTGCAGTACAGAATCTAACTCTGTGAAACAAATAAGTCTACTCTGCTGCTGCTGAAAATATAATAAATATCTTTTGGTTTGGGGTGAGACAATGACATGTACCCAGAGGACTGACCAAAATAACTTTAAGAGAATCAGTGGGAATTGTTATCTTTTTGCAGTCACAGCAAAATTTCCTAAAGTTATGGCAAGTTTTAGCAAAATGAAAAATATCAATATCAAATGATGTTAAATATTCACATGGATAACCCCCTCCCCAGAATAATTCAACTTGTAATTGATAAATGAACAAATATTTTATTAAGTAACAAAAGCTAAACATTACGAGATTAAGATAAAAGATTAAGCAAGATACAATAAAAGCCATGCAGAGCTGTGAACAAATATTGTTAAAATTTTTGATTTCTTAAATAATTATTTTCCGATTATTGAACATTTCTTTTTCTGGAATATTCTTTAGGAGGTAACAAATTGAACGAAATTATATATATATATATATATATATATATATATATATATATATATATATTAGTAATCTATTCTAGAAATTGAGCCTGACCTAAAATAATTTAGATGAAAATATTGTGCAAATAAGCAACAAAATTATAGTAGAAGTAAAAAAGAAGTTTCTCCACAAATTTAATACATTTTTAAACTTTGCATTATTTTACCTTGCTAAATAACAAGGCACAAAATCTATTTAGACACCACTGCTTTCTTTTTCTTTCACTGTTTTATTTTAACATCTAACTAGTTTTTGGTTCTGATAAAACTTTGGAATAAATTGCAAAACTATTTATTTATTCAACATAATTTTGAAAATATAATTGAATTCAAAATGGAAAAGTTGAATCAATGTCATTATTTGTAAAATCTCAGTTACATGAAATATGCACTATTCTTGCAGAATTTCTTGACATTGATGGCAAGTTCCACACCTATTAAAAACAAATTTTTTTAATTGTCAAAGAAGACATTTTAACTATGATTATTATCATCAACCTGTCTACAATCAAAAACTAAATATCAAATTCATTTTATTTGTTATCATATACAACAACACCATATATTAACTGAAATAATCCCTTCAGTAATCCTGACAATAATTTTTGAATGAAAAATTACAATAATCGTGAATTTCTCCCATCAAGTAAAATTTTATATTTGAAATTAACTGTTGAAAATTTACTATTCATATTATATTGATGTATTACAAACTAAAGGACTTAACTCTTTTAGATTTTGGTCTCATACCAATCAATGAACACATATTGATTTGAATAATTTTAAAGAACATATTTAAATTTGCCAATATTCACATGAGGGAAATATTGCTTATAATAATGAAAATTCATTTAAAAACTAATTAAGCCCTGTGAAATTGTCCTTAACTATGAAGGAGAAAAAAATTCTCAGACAAACAAAAATTGTGGAAATTTGTTACCAGCAGACCTGCCTTGTAAGAAATGTTAAGTAATTTCTCTAGAGAGAAGAAAAATTATATCAGTCAGAATCTCATATATACAGAAAGAAAGGAAGAGAATCAAAGAAGGAGTATATGATGGTAAAATTAAAACTTTTATATTCCTTATTCTTATTTGTTCTAACAGATACTACTTGACTGCTCAAAATAATAATATCAACAGTGTGTTGATTATCATTTCTTAAGTATATATTTTATATATCATATATATCATAGATACTTGAAATGAAGAATAACAAGTATACAAGGCAGGGGAAGAAGGAATTAGGGCTATTTTATTATGCTACACGTGAATTGCTCTGATGTTATTTCAAAGTGGATTTTTATTAATTGCAAGTGTATATTGAAAATTCTAGGGCAACCACTAAAATAAATTTTTTAAAAAGTGTAACTGATAGGCTAAGAAAGGAGACAAAATGGAATAATATAAAATGCTCAGTTAAAACCACAAAAGAAAAGATTGTAAGACAAAAATAAGAAAAAAGAACAAAGGCAACTAATGGCAACAGTATCAAATGTGGTAGATATTAATCCAGCTATATCAATAATCACTTTGAATGACAATGGTCTAAAGGCACCAAGTAAAAGATAGTGATTTTCAGAATAGATCAAAAAATTGAATGAGAATAAGATACCACTGCATATCTATTGGAATGACAGAAATCAGTGTTGATTAGAGTCAGCATTGACAACACTAAATACTGGGAAGGAAGTAGAGCAACAGGAATTCTGATATGTTGCTGGTAGGAATGTAAAATGGTACAGCCACCTGGGAAGACAGTTTGGCAGTTTCTTACAAAATTAAACATACTCTTAGTGTAAGACACAGCAATCACACTCTTTTGCACTTACCCAAATATGTTGAAAACTTACATCCACACAAAAACCTGTGCATGGATGTTTATATACCTTTATTCATAATTACCAAAACTGGAAAGCAACCAAGGTGTCCTTCAGTAGGTGAATGAATAAATAAACTGTGATATATCTATATGGTGAAATATTTTTCAGAGCTAAAAGGAAATGAGCTATCAAGACATGGAGTAACTTTGCATATTTAAGAGTGTAAGAAGACAATCTGAAAAAGTTACATACTGTACGATTCCAACTCTATAACATTCTGTAAAAGGCAAAATTATGGAGACAGTAAAAAGATTAATGTGGAGGGGATGGGGAGATGAATAGGCAAAGCACAGAGGATGTTTAGGGCCGTGAAAATATTCTATGTGATACTATAATCATGAATATATGTCATTAAAGGTGTGTCCAAACCCAAAGAATGTACAACACCAAGAGTGAATCATAAAGTAAAGCATGGACTTTGGGTGATAATAATATGTCAGTGTGGTTTCATCCTATTCAAAAAATGTACCATTTTGATGAATAATTTTGAAATGGGGCAGGCTATGTATGTGTGGTAGTATGGGGTATATGGGAAATCTCTGTATCTCCCTCTTAATTTTGAAATAAACCTAAATTTGCTCTAAAAATGTCTTTTAAAAAAGCTAATGAAGGTTTACTGTCACAAAAAAGTTTGCAAAATCTATCAATAGTTCTATAGAAAAGAAAATTACTGAGTAAGGAAAATACACTGAAATTTCCACAGTAAATTTCATTTCTGATATTGGAAGATGTATAATCATTTGTTTAAAAATAATACCATATTAGCTTTGAATTCTTAATTAATTTGATTAAATTTAATTTCATTTTGATTAATAATTTTATTATTATAATTTATATGCCAGATATTTACCATTAATTTACATTTTATTAAGAAATTAATATTATACTCACAATCACTTTAACGGAAGAAGAGATGCTTTTTGAATTCTAATTCATATAAAATCCCTGTATAGCCCTGAGGAGGTGTTGGTTCCAACTTTTACCAGGTATGAGACCTGATCATAAATGATATGTTTAAACTTTACTACGCTTCTGTGACTTCACAGGTAAAATATGGAAATTGATGAAATTCCTCTCCAGGTTTGTTGTGGGGATCAAACCATTAGTATGTGAAATGCACATAGAAAAATAACTGAATAGTGCAGAGTGAATGTCAGACATATCCTGATACATTTATCTGTCTTCGATAACAGAATGGAAATAATACTTGAGATTGTCTCAACATGACTGTATGCTCGTGCTTCTTAAGATATTCCAAATAATTTCTAGTGTATTGCAAAAGACCTCCTTCTTCCATGATGGCTCCTAGCTTACCCATAGAAATTGCTTAAGATTGTGGAGAAAACAAAATTACAAATGACAATTTTCTCTTCATAATATTTTCTCCCCCACCTCAAAAAAAACTTTAAAGAAACGTTTAATTTTCCTATAGGAAAAATTCGTACTCTAATTTAAGCATTCTGAAATCTTATATTCTTAGTGATTTATGCTGTGCATTATGTATTTTTTATTTGTGGTATTATTTGTAGAAATATACAAATGACAACAAAAACTCTGAAGATACCACTGCATATACACACCCATATTAGGAAGCATAAATATTTAAAACATCTTATTGAATAATAAATGTATAGTGAGAATGATATAGTGCAAACACATATTAATTTTTTTTTCTAAATAATAGTCATGTCCTAATATTGTAATTTTGGTTTTTATCTTAGGGGTTGTAAAGAGTGCAGTGTAGGAAAATAGCAGCAATGGAGACTACATTCTAAAAAGAAGTATTGAGAAAAGGTGTAAATTTCCAGTAAAGGCAGAAATAAAAGAATTTTATAGTATTAGGTTTTCTATGAAACTAGTTTTGAAGGGACACATCAGATGTAAACATGAACCTATTTCAGACTATTAACAACTTGATATTTAAATCAATTAATTAATATATGTCAAATCTCTTCTATTTATAGTACTGTGCCAAAGGCTACAGAGGACACCATCACATTCTGTACCATCATATAATTTGAAAGTATTAAAACATTGGCAAACTTAATGTTGGTAAATGTCAACACATCCATCCTATTCCAAAAACATTGCTGTGACATATGAAGATATAGAGAGGAAATTTGTTCTAATTTATTCAGGGCAATAATTTGATGACATATTGTAACATGATGGCAACTTAAGAAAAGAAAGACCCAGGTCTTAAAATGAGTAAATCAGCCAGCAATTTTGTGGGACTGGCCAAGAAAATAGCTTCGCATAGGTTATATTAATTGAAATTGTTGTAAGGAGGAAATGAGATTGATGTCGCTTGTCCTTCTTTTCTTATTCTTGACTCAGTACACCTGGAAAGGGGCCATGTCTTTCTGTAGAAGCAATGTTCCTTGGTAGCTTCAAAAGTCCACCTTCCTATCTTTATTGCTCAAAATTAGTTGTGGTAGGTTTAATCTTTTCACCAAGCGATTGGCTGAGGCAGGGACATATTTGAAAATTCTGGTCATCGAGATATGAGAGAAAGGCTGCTGGGTGCTTCCTAAAATTTTATCTCACTCTTAAAAGGTTTCATAGCCCAGTGATGATTTTTTTATGCTATTATTTGACATTCTATGAGGAAGGAACCTTGGGAACATCATGAAACAAAGGGAACAACAAGGAGAGAAGCTCAGTTGCTGGGCAGCTTAATCAACCAATCTACAAATTGCCCTGCCTTTGGTATTCCTATTATACAGAATAACATATCTTCCTCTTATTTTATCCAATTTGTCCGCTTTCTTTTAATGGAAGACAAACTTCATAATTAAAATGCTAAAACGATGGTGCCACAATGCTCTTCACTGAGCAAATCCAAAGTTTTGTCTGATTCAGGAAAACAGTAAGAGAGTGGGAAGACTTCACTATGTCTATAGTAGAAGAAACAATCTGGCAGCCTATGAGCTAAATCCTATACAACATTTCACCCACTATTATGCATAGGAAATTTCATATAAAAATTGGAATTTCTCTCTCCTTTTAAGAAATGAGATTCAGTTTCCTCCATTGACTTCCTACATGGCAACTAGGAAGAAAACAGCTAATAGTGAGTCTCTAATTTCCTTTCTACATCCTTAGGAACCCCACTTTTGAACCCCCAACAAGAGGTATTTGTAAACATGCTAAGAGGCATTTGGGTTCTTCTCTAAGTTCTTTTCTAACTTGATTTTTTACTGTAAATGAAACTGACATTTGGATTTATGGGATGAAGCTTGGTTAACAATGGAAATTATCAAGTGATTGGTGCAGGCAGGTCCCATAGGTCCTCTAGCTACATGACAATCACAGTATAAAAACCCAGAAGAACCCGAACCTAAGTGACTTCCTTGTGTTAATCTATACAACATATAGTTGTCATTTGTCACTTTGAAATAAAACTACATCCAGAGTGCTAAAAGAAACTTGTGGAAATCTGGAACTTCCAAAGACTGATGATGAATCTGTGGTTGTTTCTTAGTTGTTTGTATCATTCTCTAATTATTATTAGCATATTAATGTTGGGGAAAACATGTGACTCATGTGGATCTGTTTTGAAAATTTGACCATTTCTGGTAATGCATCAACAATTGGTTAAAAATGATAACAAGCTGAGTGAACCTTCCTAATGCAGCAGAACTCACGTGTTTGGCATTTGCACATTTTATTCTAAACATTGTTCCTTTTTCTGCCTGTTAAAACTAGTTAAGTGTGAGTAATAACCATGGTTCTGCAATGGGAAAAAATAATACTTGATATGTTCCAACAACAACAGCATGACAACAAAATTATGTAAGCAATATTATGCAAATACATGAAATTCAAGTTAATTAATTTCATGATGTATCATGACCTTAGGATTTACATATTGTTTGATTCACACATAATCAATGCAAGAATTGATTAACAATACAAAATGAAAAAATATATATGTTTACAGCAAATTCATAATGGTTTCTAATAAAAACCGGCATGTAAAAATAAACCATACAAAATTTTGAAGTAGTACAAATTATATAGACAGTAAAGGAAATATATATATATATATATATATATATACATATATATATATATGTTGTAATAAATGCTGAGATATGTTCCTCAATGGTCTTATTTGTCAAGATGATAATTTTGTCTTTTGAATAAAACAGTAATTGCATTTAAACTTTTAAATCTTTAAATTACTCTTTGGAAGTTACACTCACAAAACTTAACTAAGGAGGGACCTTCAAGATGGCGGAAGAGTCAGATGTGGAGATCACCTTCCTCCCTACAAATACATCAGAAATACAACTATATGTGGAATAACTCTTACAGAACACCTACTGAATGCTGGCAGAAGACCTCAGACCCCCTAAAAGGCAAGAAATTCCCCCACGTACCTGCATAGTGCAAAAGAAAAAAGAAAAAACAGAGACAAAAGAATAGGGATGGGACCTGCACCACTGGAAAAGAGCTGTGAAGGAGGAAAAATTTCCACACACTAGGAAGTCCCTTCACTTGTGGAGTCTGCAGGTGGCAGAGTGAAGCATTGGAGCCGTGGAGGACAGCTCAGCAACAGGGGTGCAGAGAGCAAAGTGGAGAGATTCCCACACAGAGGGTCAGTGCCAACCAGCACTCACCAGCCTGAGAGGCTTGTCTGCTCACCTGCCAGGGCATGTGGGAGCAGGGAGCTAAGGCTCAGACTTCAGAGATCAGATCACAGGGAGAGGATTGGGGTTGGCTGTGTGAACACAGCCTGAAGGGTGTTAGTGCACCATAGCTAGCCAGGAGGGAGTCCAGGAAAATGTCTGGACCTGCTGAAGAGGCAAGAGACTTTTTCTTGCCTCTTTGTTTTATGGTGTGCCAAGAGAGGGGATTAAGAACACTGCCTAAACGAGCTCCAGAAATGGGCGTGAGCCATGGCTATCAGCGTGGACCCCAGAGATGGGCATGAGATGCTAAGGATGCTGCTGCAGCCACCAAGAAGCCTGTGTGCAAGCACAGGTCATTATCCACACCTCCCCTCCCAGGAACCTGTGCAGTCCGCCACTGCCAGGGTCCTGTGATCCAGGGACAACTTCCCTGGGAGAACACACAGCACACTTCAGACTGGTGCAACGTCACACCAGCCTCTGCCACCACAGGCTTGCCCCGCATTCTCTACCCCTCCCTTCTCCCAGCCTGAGTGAGCCAGAGCCCCCAAATCAGCTGCTCCTTCAAGTTCATCCTGTCTGAGCAAAGAACAGATGCCCTCAGGTGACCTATATGCAAAGGCGGGCACAAATGCAAGGCTGAACCCCAGGTGATGAGCAAACAAAGAAGAGAAAGGAAACTCTCTCCCAGCAGCCTCAGGAGCAGTGGATTAAATCTCCACAATCAACTTGATGTACCTTGCATCTGTTGAATTCTTGAATAGGCAACGAATCATCCCAAGTTGAGGCGGTGGACATTGGGAGAAAAAATATATATAAATATATATATATATATATTTTTTTTTCTTCTTCTTCTTCTTTCTCCTTTTTTGTGAGTGTGTATGTGTATGCTTCTGTGTGTGATGTTGTCTTTATAGCTTTGCTTTTACCATTTGACCAAGGGCTCTATCTGTCCTTTTTTTTTCTTTCTTTCTTTTCTTTTTACTATAATTTGTAGCACTTGTTATGATTGGTGGATTTGATTTTTGGTTTTGTTGCTCTCTTCTTTCTTTCTTTCTTTTTAACACTTTTAATTATTTTTTATTTTTAATAATTAGTTTTTATTTTAATAATTATTTTATTTACTTAACTTTTTTCTTTCTTTCTTTCTTTCTTTCTTTCTTTCTTTCTTTCTTTCTTTCTTTCTTTCTTTCTTTCTCCCTTTTATTCTGAGCCATGTGGATGACAGGGTCTAGGTGCTCCTGCCAGGTGTCAGGCCTGTGCCTCTGAGGTGGAAGAGCCAAGTTCAGAACATTGGTCTAACGGAGACCTCCCAGCTCCATGTAATATCAAACAGTGAAAATCTCCGAGAGATCTCCATCTCAACGCCAAGACCCAGCTCCATTAAACAACCAGCAAGGGCTTCCCTGGTGGCGCAGTGGTTGAGGGTCCACCTGCTCATGCAGGGTATGTGGGTTCGTGCCCTGGTCTGGGAGGATCCTGCGTGCCGTAAAGCGGCTGGACCCGTGAGCCATGGTCACTGAGCCTTCACGTCCAGAGCCTGCGCTCCGCAATAGGAGAGGCCACAATGGTGAGAGGCCCACATACCGCAAAAACAACAACAACAAAAAAAAAACCAACCTGCAAGCTGTAGTGCTATACACCCTATGACAAACAACTAGCAAGACAGGAACAAAGCCACACCCACTAGCATAAAAGCTGCCTAAAATCATAATAAGGTCACAGACCCAAAAAAACACAGCAGCAGAACTGGACCTGCACAGCAGAAAGACAAGATACAGCCTCTTTCACCGGAACACAGAAACTAGTCTCATCTGCCAGGAAGCCTCCACAACCCACTGAACCAAACTTACACACTGGGGGCAGACACCAAAAACAACAGGGACTACAAACCTGCAACCTGCAAAAAGTAGACCCCAAACACAGTAGGTTAAGCAAAATGAGAAGAAAGAGAGAGAAAAAACAAACAAACAAACAAAAAAAACAGACAAAGGAGCAAGGTAAAAACCCACCAGACCAAAAAAATGAAGAGAAAATAGGTAGTCTATCTGAAAAAGAATTCAGAGAAATGACATTAAAGATGATCCAAAATCTTGAAAATAGAATGGAGAAAATACAAGAAACGATTAACAAGGACCTAGAAGTACTAAAGAGAAAACAATGATGAACAAAACAATAAATGAAATTAAAAATTCTCTAGAAGGAATCAATAGCAGAAAGGCTGAGACAGAAAACCAGTTAAGTGACACGGAACATAAAAGAGTAGAAATAACTACTGCAGAGAAGAATAAAGAAAAAAGAATGAAAAGAATTGAGGACAGTCTCAGAGATATCTGGGACAACATTAAACACACCAACATTTGAATTATAGTGGTCCCGGAATAAGAAAAGAAAAAGTAATGCTCTGAGAAAATATTTGGAGAGATTGGAGTTTAAAACTTTGCTAATATGGGAAAGGAAATAATTAGTCATTCCAGGAAGTGCAGAGAGTCCCATACAGGGTAAATACAAGGAGAAACATGCCAACACACATATTAATCAAGCTATCAAAAATTAAACAAAAAGAAAAAATATTAAAAGCAGCAAGGGAAAAAACAAAACAAAAATGTACAAGGGAATCCCAATAAGGTTATCAGCTGATCTTTCAGCAGAAACTCTACAAGCCAGAAGGGAGTAGCAGGACATATTTAAAGTGATGAAAGGGAAAAACCTACAACCAAGATTACTCTACCCAGCAAGGATCACATTCAGATTTGATGGAGAAATTAAAATTTTCAGAGACAAGCAAAAGCTAAGAGAATTCAGCACCACCAAACCAGCAGTACAGCAAGTGCTAAAGGAACTTCTCTAGGCAGGAAACACAAGAGAAGGAAAAGGCCTACAATAACAAACATACAACTATTAAGAAATTGCTAATATGAACATACATATCGATAGTTACATTAAATGTAAATGGATTAAATGCTAGAACCAAAAGACATAGACCAGCTGAATGGATACAAAAACAAGCCCTGTATATATGATGTCTACAAGAGACCCAATTCGGAACTAGGGAAACATACAGACTAAAAGTGAGGGGATTGAAAAAGATATTCCATGCAAATGGAAACCAAAAGAAAGATGGAGTAGCAATTCTCATATCACATAACAGAGACTTTAAAATAAAGACTATTACAAGAGACAAAGAAGGACACTACATTATGATCAATGGATCAATCTAAGAAGAAGGTATAAAAATTGAAATATGTATGTACCCAACATAGGAGCATCTCAATACATAAGGCAAATGCTAACAGCCATAAAAGGGGATATCAACAGTAACACAATCATAGTAGGGGGCTTTAACATCCCACTTTCACAAATGGACAAATCATCCAAAATGAAATTAAATCAGGAAACACAAGCTTTAAATGATAAGCTTTGATAAGATGGACTTAATTGATATTTATAGGACATTCATCCAAATAAAACAGAATACAGTTTAATCTCAAGTGCTCATGGAATATTCTCCAGAATAGAGCATATCTTAGGTCACAAATCAAGCCTTGGTAAACTTAGGAAAATTGAAATTGTATCAGGTAGCTTTTCTAACCACAATGATATGACACTAGATATCAATTACAGGAAAAAATGTGTAAAACAACCAAACACATGGAGGCTAAACTATACACTACTTAATAAGAAAGAAATCACTGAAGAAATCGAAGAGGGAATCAAAAAGTACCTAGAAACAAATGACAATGAAAACACGATGATCCAAACCTTTGGGATGCAGCAGAAGCAGTTCTAAGACTGACATTTATAGCAATACAATCCTACAACAAGAAACAAGAAATATCAAATAAACAACCTAACCTTACACCTAAAGCAAACAGAGAAAAAAGAACAACAACAACAAAAAAAACCCAAAGTTAGCAGAAGGAAATAAATCATAAAGATCAGATCAGAAATAAATGAAAAAGAAATGAAAGAAACAATAACAGAAATCAATAAAACTAAAAGCTGGTTCTTTGAGACGATAAGAAAAAATGATAAACAATTAGACAGACTCATCAAGAAAAAAAAAGTGAAGACTCAAATCAATAGAATTAGAAATTTAAAAGAACTGACACTGCAGAAATACAAAGGATCATAAGAAATTACTACAATCAACTATATGCCATTAAAACGGACAACCTGGAAGAAATGGACAAATTCTTAGAAAAGCACAACCTACCAAGACTGAACCAGGAAGAAATAGAAAATATGAACAGACCAATCACAAGCACTGAAATTGAGACTCTGATTAAAAACCTTCCAACAAACAAAAGCCCAGGACCAGAAGGTTTCACAGGCGAATTCTATCAAACATTTAGAGAAAAGCTAACACCTAACGTACTCAAACTCTTCCAAAATATCGGAGAGGGAGGAAAACTCCCAAACTAATTCTATAAGCCTATCATCACCCTGATATGAAAACCAGACAAAGATGTCACAAAGAAAGAAAACTACATACCAATATCACTGATGAACATAGTGGCAAAACTCCTACACAAAATACTAACAAACAGAATCCAACAGCACACTAAAAGGATCACACAACATGATCAAGTCGGGTTTATTCCAGGAATGCAAGGATTCTTCAACATATGCAAATCAATCAATGTGATACACCATATTTATAAATTGAAGAATAAAAACTAAATGATCATCTCAATAGATGCAGAAAAATCTTTTGACAAAATTCAACACCCATTTATGATAAAAAAAAAAAAAACCCTGCAGAAAGTAGGCATAGAGGGAACTTACCTCAAAATAATAAAGGCCATATATGACAAACCCACAGCCAACATCATTCTCATTAGTGAAAAACTGAAAACATTTCCACTAACATCAGGAACAAAACAGGGTTGTCCACTCTCCGCACTATTATTCAACACTGCTTTGCAAGTTTTAGCCACAGCAATCAGAGAAGAAAAAGAAATAAAAGGAACCTGAATTGGAAAAGTGGAAGTAAAGCTGTCACTGTTTGCAGATGACATGATATTATGCACAGATAAGCCTAACGATGTTACCAGAAAAGTAATGGATCCAATCAATGAGTTCGGTTAATAGCAGGATAGAAAATTAATACACAGAAATATTTTGCATTCCTATACAATAATGATGAAAATATGAAATAGAAATTAAGGAAACACTCCTATTTACCATTGTAACAAAAATAATAAAATACCTAGGAATAAACCTACCTAAGGAGACAAAAGACCTGTATGCAGAAAACTACAAATACTGATGAATGAAATGAAACACGATACAGATGGAGAGATATACCATGTTCTTGGATTGGAAGAATCAACACTATGAAAATGAGTATACTACCTAAAGCAAATCTACAGATTCAATGCAATCCCTATCAAACTACCAATGGCGTTTTCCTCAGAAGTAGAAAAAGAATTTCACAATTTGTATGGAAACACAAAAGACCCTGAATAGTCAAAGCAATCTTGAGAAAGAAAAAGGGAGCTTGAGGAATAAGGCTCCCTGACTTCAAACTATACTACAATGATAGAGTAATCAAGACAGTCTGGTACTGGCACAAAAACAGAAATATAGATCAATGGAAAAGGATAGAAAGCCCAGAGATAAACCCATGCATATATGGTCACCTTATTTTCGGTAAAAGAGGGGAGAATATACAATGGAGAAATGACAGCCTCTTCAATAAGTGGTGCTGGAAAAACTGGACAGCTACATGTAAAAGAATGAAATTAGAACACTCCCTAACACCATACACAAAAATAAACTCAAAATGGATTAAACACCAACATGTAAGTTCAAACACTATCAAACTCTTAGAGGAAATCATAGGCAGAACACTCTATGACATAAATCACAGCAAGATCCTTTTTGACCTACCTCCTAGAGAAGTGGAAATAAAAACAAAAATAAACAAAAAGGGACCTATTGAAACTTAAAAGCTTTTGCACAGCAAAGTAAACCACAAGCAAGGTGAAAAGACAACCCTCAAAATGGGAGAAAATATTTGAAAATGAAGCAACTGACAAAGGATTAATCTCCAAAATTTACAAGTGACTCATGCCGCTCAATATCAAAAAAACAAACAACCCAATCCAAAAATGGGAAGAAGACCTAAATCGACATTTCTCCAATGATATACAGATTCCCAACAAACAAATGTAAGAATGCTCAACATCATCTATCATTAGAGAAGTACAAATCAAAACTACAATGTGTTATCACCTCACACCAGTCAGAATAGCCCTCATCAAAAAACCTACAAACAATAAATGATGGAGAGGGTGTGGAGAAAAGGGAACCCTCTTGCACTGTTAGTGGGAATGTAAATTGATACAGCCACTATGGAGAACAGTATAGAGCTTCCTTAAAAAACTGAAAATAAAACTACCTTACGACCCAGCAATCCCACTACTGGCATATACTCTGAGGGAACATAATTGAAAAAATGGCCTGTACCACAATGTTTATTGCAGCTCTATGTACAATAGCCAGGACACTGAAGCAACCTAAGTGTCCATCAACAGATGAATGGATAAGCAAGATGTGGCACATATATGCAATGGAATATTACTCAGCCATAATGAGAAATGAAATTGAGTTATTTGTAATGAGGTGGATGGACATAGGATCTGTCATACAGAGTGAAGTAAGTCAGAAAGAGGAAAACAAATACCATTTGCTAATACAGACACATGGAATAAAAAAAAAGAGAGAATAAAGATGTACACCTACTAGAGAATGGAATTGAGAATACGTGGAGGGGGGAGGGTAAGCTGGGACGAAGTGAGAGAATGGCTGGGACGAAGTGAGAGAATGACATGGACTTATATATACTACCAAATGTAAAATAGATAGCTAGTAGGATTCAGCCACATAGCACAGCAAGGTCAGCTCGGTGCTTTGTGAACACCTAGAAGTGTGGGATAGGGAGGGTGGGAGGGAGGGTGATGCAAGATGGAAGAGATATGGGGATATATGTATATGTATAGCTGATTCACTTTGTTATAAAAACAGAAACTAACACACTATTGTAAAGCAATTATACTCTAATAAAGATGTTAAAATAAAATACAGGAGAAAACAACAAACAAATAGGAACACTTGCAAAATTTAAGTAAAATGCTGTTAATTATGGCATTATTATTATTATCATTGCATTAATTTACTGAGGCTGCTTACAGAATACCACAGCCGTGGTCGATTAAACAACTGATTTTTTTTTTCCTCTAAAAGTTCTGGAGACTGGAAATCCAAGTTCAATATCGAGAATAACTGGTCTGTGATACAGCCTCTCTTTCTCACTTGCAGACAGATGCCTTCTCAGTGTTCTTACATGGCCTTTCCTCAGTGTGTGTACTCTCCTGGTATCTCTTCCTCTTCTTATAAGGACATCAGGCCTATTGGATTAGAGTTTCACCCCCTATGACCCTATTTAAACTTAATTACCTCCCTAAATTCCTATTTCCAATATGGTCACATTGGGTCTTAAGACTTCAACCTATAATTTTGGACAGAGATAATTCAGTGCATAACAATCTTCATCAGCATTTAGGAATTTTACTATGGCCTTCAGAATCATTTTTTCTTATTATAAACATAGCACATAATCATTACAAAATATTAAGCAAAAAATATGTAGAAAGAAAAGGTCCATATTACCTCATTCTTCAAAACCAACAGGACCTGTTTTATATTTACTCAGACAGATCTTTTCTTTAAACCAATGGTGCTGTAATTTTATTTATGTCATGATCACACTAAGTATAGTCTCTTGAAAATTTTCATTTTTACCAAAATTATCTTTCTTGGACATTAAATATATTCTATAGATATTGATTATATAAACATACAAATATATACATATTAAATAGATATAGATGTATAGATAAATATAACAATAGAGATGGACATAGTTATATAATTCATTTTAAAGTCTCCATAATATTCTACTATGGAAAATAGAAAAAAAAATATTTAACCAAGTTTAGCTATATAAATGGGAACTGCCACAGGTTGGATTTCTTTAACATTCTGAGGCACAGATTAGTATGCTGGATGTTGATTAGGGTGTAGTCTATTACACATGATGATCCTGGAGCATCTTGTACTGTCAGAAAATAAGGAAGTGTTCAACACACACACACACACAATGATGGTGATATTTCAAATGGAATACAGGAGCCGACTGAAAGAGCCCACGATAGCCAAAGTTGAAATAATTTGGGAACAAAATAAAGTAGTATTGGATTATTACCTAAAATATAAAATAAATATCCGTGAGTCTGTACTGATATAAACAAGTGATTTAATAAATAAATTGAAAATTTTGGACAAATTTCCTCTGCAGGAGAAGTTCAAAATATTTATGTAGATGCTTGAATCCTCAAGGAGGGGGAAATAAATTCCCACTGCTTGAGTGTGGCCTGCACATAGTGACTTCCTTTGAAAAGTACAATATTGAAAAGGGGGAAAAGATTAACTTTGAAATGGAGAAATTGTCCAAACACTATCTCAGCCATGCCATCAAGGTAAACATCAACAGAGATAAGCCATGTTGAAAGACTGTACGCTTGGTATAACATGATGATAAGGACACATTCCCACTGTGGTCTGCTTCCCAAAAAACATAATCCCAGTCAATCATGGAAACTATACCAGACACATCCTAACTGAGGGACGTTGAAAAAAAAGATATGACAATTAGTCCTCAAAACTAGAAAAGTCATCAAAAACAAGGAAAGTTTGAGAAATTCTCACAGTAAAGAAGCCTAAGGAGACATGTTGAGGAAATATAATGTAATATTCTGGGTGGGATCCTGGAACAGGAAAAGGATTATGTGAAAAAGAAAACATAAATAAAGGAGTTTTGTTAATAACAATGTTCCACTATTGGTTCATTAATTGTAAAAAATTGTACCTAATAATGCAAGATGTTACTAATGGTAAAAATTAGGTGTGAGGTACATGGGGATCTCTGTATTATCTTCAAATTTTTTCTGTAAATCAAATACTAGTCTACAATAAGTTTCTTAATAATAACTATGCATTATAACAACAAATAGTCTACTATTATATGGATTTGTGTTTTGTGAAGTTAAGAAATACATTTTAAAATAAGCTTGACAGTATGACAGGTTGACATGTACTAATAATTCAGTCAGAGGTCCTAGATTTCAATCCTATTTATCTATTTAGAACTTTACCACTCTCATTCATAAATGGTCTTCCTTTCTCTTCTTGGAGCTACTTAATCTAATAAACCATCATCAATTTTTAAAATTTATTTTTTACTTTTATTCTCAGGCAAGAAACTCTATGCCTAATCACATCAAAGTTTAAAAATGCAGTCTCACAACCAAGTTCTAAATCTGCTAGTATCTAGCTTTGGGCATTGGACAATCAATTAACTTCTTTGGATTTCATATCTTTAGCATTTTAAGAAAATGTGTGAGTATCTGGAACTTTTAACATTACTCCAGTTTATGCTTTACTGAATTATCATTTTATTTTTAAAAGAACAGCCCACAGTGGAAAATGTCAAATACCAAAAATGTTGCTTCAGTAGTTAAATTTATTAAGGTAACAAGATATTTTTCAAGAGTCAGTGCACATAGACCATTTCCAGTTTTGCTTTTTGATATATTTTCCTCATGCAACTATAGGTTAATTGTCCCTCCTACATGCAACTACAGCACATTAAGGATACACCTGTCATAACATTTAGTTTACCATATTAAAATTGTTTCTTTCCTTACCTCTCTCCCCCTCTCAAATACCAAATTTGAGAATGTTTACTCAATATAAAAATACATTTTAAAAGGATATCCTCAATCAGAGGAAAGACTAAACAATCATGCTGACCTGCCCATACAAGATCATGTTCTCATTAAAAATTCAGGGGACAAATTTTAGCTCCATATACCTTGGAGATTATCAAAGGTATATGTAGAATTGATCAGAATGTGGTGTAAAGAGAGATGGCTATACAGAAATAAAGCCAATGAAAACAGGAGAGAGAAAAGAATAGTAAAAGAAAAGAAAGACAAATTAATGAAATAGAACTTAAGTAAAAGAACAGAGAGATGAGACAAATCCAACAAAAAAGTATGCACTTCTGACAGAAGAAACTATGGACCCCTGATTAGCAGAGAGGATATGGGCCAGTCTCCAGTATTTCAGAGGTTAATAAGGGGTAAGTAATTTGATAAGATATAAATGTTATCCCGCAAAGTAGATGCCTTGATTATAGGTCTGTATAAGTAAGATAAGTGTAAAGGTCAATAGATTAAATATGTACTTTAATCAGTAAATTATGTAAATGAGCACAAATAATATACACTCTACAATTTATGATCAGTAAAGCATGCAATTCCATTAGCCAAAATTAGGTACATTTATGAGAGTTAAATATGCTCTTAAATCAGCAAGATTGGAGAAAAAAAATGTAAAACTTCAGATTTGGAACCTGAGCTTCACCTTGAACTCTGAAAGTGTTGGCAGATTTGCTCCCAATCATGGAGGAACTGCCTTTATGAGACTCGCTCTCACTTGCATAGAAACTGAAAAAGATTAAAAAGAAAACATACAAACAAAAGCAACTTTAAGGCAATGAAAACAACCAAAATCAGGTAGAAATAGGAACAAGTGAAGATACTTGGTGAGTTTGCCAAGGTTTTTTGGTTTTTTCTTATTCCAGCTTTTTGGCAGAGGAAAGGCACCAGCTGACACCATTAATACTAAAATTCTGGAAGCAACTTATAGTCCTATGGGCTTGAAGAACTAGAGAACCAAATTCGGGATTCTTACGGCCTCTGGACAGTGAGGAAGGAAAAACCTCAAAGAACAGAGCCAGGAAAGGGGGTCTAAATCTGTCCGTAGACTGAGTATGAACAGTGTATAGACCCAAATATTTGGCTGAATCAGGAACCTTCTGTGGGGCAGGTGGATTCTAAGCAGCTCAGCTGAAGATATGAGAATTAAACAGAGATTTCACCTGCTGGCAACTGAAAAGACAGCTTCTGAGTTTGAATTCAGACTGACATCTCTTTTTTCTCTTTCTTATTTTGCCCACATTTTTAGTTTATTTAAATCATAAAATAATTCTACATAGCACATAGCTTATTTTTGTATATGTTTAGTTCTTATATGTCTGTATATTTTTCTACCTCTATTCAGAAAACATCTGAATTAACTACTTCTGAACGGAGATGAGAAAGGATCTGAACAAAACAAAAATAAGTTAATGTGTTGCCCTATCAGGTGATAGAGGGGGAAAATATGTTTAAAATTTTTATATCTAGTAATACAGGGTTTTCCAATGTTAAACTTTTATTTAAAAGTTGTTTTGCTAGAAACCTTAACTGTCTGTTAACAAAAGTAATACCAAAGTCTTCAGAAACAAAAAATTAAATTACAGCAGAAAAATTGTGAGATTGTGTCCAACTCAATAAACCATATGTAAGCACAACATTATAATTTTTGTTATGTAGGTCTGTATTTACACGTTATATATGCAAAAGTCAAAGGTATTCTTTGTCACTAACAATCTGACAAAATCACATATCTAATCACCCAGAAAAAGTTATCCATGTAATACAAAAAGATGTCAAAAAGTTATTACTAGCACTGGCTACAGTAGTAATAATAAACTAATAAATTGCAGTTTCTTCTATTTATAGTCCTTTATATTTTCTTCTTAAATATGTAGAGAAAAGATATACATGTGTTCTGTTGTTATTTTTTGTCATATTGCATCATTAAACGGTAGTATATTGTCTTTAAAGAAAAATAGTCTAGTTAAAATAAGTCACATTATAATAGATTTTTTATTATATCAGTACCAGTGATTCTTAACCAAATACAATTTTGTCTGAAGACATCTTTGATTGTCACAACTTGGGGTAGGGTGCTACTGGCATCTAGTGGGTATTTGCCAGACTTGTTGCTAAACATTGTACCTAGGATGTATATTCCCCTACCCTGAACAAAACATTTGCCCCAAAATTTCAATAGTGCCTTAGTCAGGAAACGTTAGAGCACACTAGGACAAGATCAGAGTGTTTTGTATCTTAGAGCATTCTGAGATAAGAGAAAGAACATGCTTTATTGATACAGTAACCACCAATGCCTTGGAAGATAGCTGTCTGCATTCATTTTATCACCTTCTGGAGAAATGACCTAAACTGGATAAGCTTCATTTTCCTTCCTTATGAAATGGGATCCTAGAGCCGAACCTATAACATAGTTTGAGCTAAGGATATTTTACCTGAAATGGGTTGTAAGTATTGATTGTGGTGAAACTGATATGAATCCAGGATTTGTATTGAATTGCAAACCCACACAGATATGCTATGATTTTATTTTACTTATTTATTTTTTGGCTGTGTTATGCAGCATGTGGGATCTTTGTTCCCCAGTCAGGGATCAAACCTGTGCCCCCTCCATTGGGATTGCAGAGTCCTAACCAATGGACCTTAAGGGAAGTCCCAAGACCTGCTATGATTTTGAGTCTTATATCATAAAAGTTTTTAACAACTGTCTTCAGGACATTTTATATAAATAATCTTTCTTACCATGATATAATTAAATATGGTTCAAACTCCTAGCTATCTAAAATTTGCCATTATTACAGTTTCAGTGTGGGATGTATGGTTATAGATCCCACTTACTACCTACAGGGCCATGGTAGTTGTCAAAAATAGATTGAGCATTTGCCTCAGGCTAGAAATGCCATGCAATGTTGGTTTTCAATCAACATCCTGAGTATAATTTTGACTACTGTCTCTTTAATAAGATGTTCTTCTTATGAAATGGCAAAGAAACAGTGAAACAGTAACAGGAGATCTAAATGAGAGTACTGACAGTGACGTGTCAAGAACATTTGGTTCTGAAAGAAAAAAGACACAGGGACTCTGGACATCTCTGGAAGCCAGTGAGACAGGTAGTGGGCACAGTGGGACCCATTATGTCCAAAAAATCACAGTGGAGTGCAATTCTGTAGGCAATTTGTGGGTAAGGTTATCTAGTCCAAGAATAGGACCGTAAAGAGAACTATCTATATCAATTTGAGAAGAAATGTAATTAACCATTCAACCAAAGTTGAAATGTACTAAAAAGCATTCTTATAATATGGAAGATCAGAGAAACAAGCAAAATATGAGGTTAAGGAAGAGTGTTTTCCTAAAAATGATACTGTATTTATAGTTATTTTTTATGTTTCCTCAACACTGTATGTCGAGGCATTGCATGTCAATCAAGGTTAACATTGAATCATCACAATTTACATCTTGAAACAATTCGTAGGCTTCATATCATTACTGATGTGGAAATGGAATGTTGTTTGATTCAATATTAATTAATAAGATATGTTTTTTAACCTTTTTCAAGATTCAGCTGCTTGCTATATATGGTGTACACAGGTTCCTTTTCTCTTGTTTTTTGTATGTTTGTTTGTTTTTTAAATCTGTAGTAGGATCTGTTGATCAGGTTTTGATTCTAGGCTCTTCAATTTCCTTGACCTGAGACACCGAAGAAGGCACTGTAGGTAATTTTGAGCAAGTTAGTCAGAGATTCAGTTGTCTTATGTATAAATAGGGGATAATCTTATCTGTACTTTAATGTATATGATTATGTGTTGAATTAAAATATCTGAAAATGCTTTAAAATATATTTGACTATTATGTGATCATAAAACTAGAGCATGTAATTCCACTGTCACAACTATAACCACTAATAGTGAATGCTCAATTTTAGACAACCACCATATTTAAAGCCTCATAAAGATAATCACATCAAGTTCAAGTAGGAAAAAGCAATTGTCTTACATACTATTGCCTTTTTTTAAAAAAAAATAATTAAATTTATACTATTCAATTAAAATGTCCGTGTTCACAAAATTAATATGCCTTAGTTAGGATTCTAAACACAACCTTCTTATATCCATAAATCTATGATGCTCAGTTTAATAATATATTAATGCAGTTAAATATTATATCTGTAAACATGTACATCAAATATTTTTCTGGATATCTATGGATTACATAGATCAGCAGTTTTCAACTTCCAACTACAATAACACTGTGGTGGTCATTGCTGTTATTTGCTAAATATCCCCAAATTGTCTCCTTTGGAGCACATAATAAAATTGGATTTCCTGGCCTTTTTGTGGTTGAATGAGTTCACATCCAAGTAGCTGTGAACAAACCAAAGTATCCAATTCCAGGCTACAGTATTTCCTTGACATTGCAAAACCTCTACATCTCTCTTCTTTTTGCAAACTGAAGATTGAGAACATTCAAGATGGCAGTGGCTCCATCAGCCTGTGCTGCATAGTGACTGCAATTGAGCAGAAACCTCTACCTAACCCTCATTAGGCATTTAGCATGAGTTAGCAGAACTCCTATGTTATATTATTTAAACAACTAATATTTTTTATTTGTTCTTCTGTGCTTCTTTGATGATTATAAACACATTCTATTTACGTATCTAAATCCATGCAACATTCAAAAGTACTAGCTCTGAATCCCCCAGTTTTTCTCCTGCACAAGAACAAATATTCAAATCTATGTGAAAAAGAGGAATATTACAACAGAGAAAATCTAGACTCTAATCTCATATAAAAATAAATTATTCAAAATTATTGTTATTTAATAATGCCAATGTTTTATGACAAACTTCAAAACTGGTTAGGATAAACTAAGAGATTGAAGTGAGAAAAGCCAGTATAAATAAAATTGTTCCACATAGAAATGGTAATCTTGCTTTGATTTTCAGCAACTTCTGCACACAAGTAACATGTATACATATGTATAGAAACATTATAAAAGAATCAAGCAATAAATCATAATTCAAAGCAAAAATTGTTTCTCTTTCATTCCTTTTCTACTCACCTTTGCCTTTTCAGTCTGCTTATTAATGCAGATGCTCATAATTCTTTTTCCTTATACAAATGCAGTTTTTCAGTATGTGCTGTTCTTGGACTTCCTTTTATTTCTTAAAAATATGCCTGAGGGTATTTCCATTATTATTTTTAGGTTTCTATCATTCTGCTAAACTTTGTCATAGTTTTCCATAATTTGGATGTACCATATTTTATTTAACCACTGTCCTATTGATGAGATTTAAGGGGTTTTTATTTTTAACGATATAAACAAAGAAATGCAGGATTGCACATCCTTTAAATAAACCCTTGTTTTATTTTACTGTGTGTCATTTTAATCTAATGAATTTCATGAGTTTTCAGGTTATCTGTTTGGCTTATTCTCTGAGACATTTTTATACAACATAAAATTTGTTTCAGGTACTTGAAGATTTGCCAAATGTCCTTAAACCTTCCAGATCTTTTGACATTTATTTTTTAAACTGTGTTGATTATTTTTAATTTTTTATGGTCATTAAATTTTTTACATTTCCATCTTCCTAGTTGAGACAAACTTGGTAAAATATTTTTTTCAGTTAGGTTGTCCATTTGTCTAGAATCTTAAAGTTGCTGTCATAAACTTGCACATCTGACTCTGCATAAGACTTAATTTTTCTCTCCAGAAATTATATATACATTTTTTCTTCATTTCAAATGATATTGTGCTTATTTAGCTACTTTTACCTCAAAGAGTTGATTCTTTTAATTTGCAAATTCAGGATATTTTCCAGCTCAGGTTCAATTTAATAGATTTTTGTTCAATGTCCTAATTTCAACCATAATTGGATCTTGATTTTCTAGTTTGAATATACATTTTCTAAATCATCCTATTTGTTATATTTAATAATTCATTTTAATCACATTTTTTGTGCTTTGCTTTCTTTCCTATCTTGGAGAGCAACTCAAGTTGAACTATCATAACAATTATTTGATTTTCTCTTTTGCTCACTCTACTCTTTACTATTGAAAATACCAAATTCCTTTCTATTACCTCACTTAATTTTCTTTGCACTTTATACTTTTTAAATTCAATTTTTTTCATGTTTTTCTGTCTCTGATACTCTAGTATTCATTCTTGGAACTCAACTTTCTTATTCCTATAGAAAATGTCAAATACTTTTGCTAATCTCTTATTCTATTTACTATAACAAATCAATCTGACAGGTCTATACATTTGAGACTTTAGTGTAATGCTCATTGTGTGCAAGGACAATCATCTTTCTTACATTTAGACACAACATTAAAATCTATTATGATTGAGGAGGAGATTGGTTCAAGATGGCAGAGTAGAAGGACTTGCACTCACTCCCTCTTGCGAGAGCACTGGAATCACAACTAACTGCTGAACAATCATTGACAGGAAGACACTGGAACTCACTAAAAAAGATACCTCCCATCCAAACAAAGGAGAAGCCACAGTGAGATGGTAAGAGGGGCACAATCACAATAAAATCAAATTCCATAACCACTGAGTGGTAACTCACAAACTGGAGAACAATTATACAACAGAAGTCCATCCACTGAGTGAAGGTTCTGAGTCCCATGTCAGGCTTCCAGACCTTGGGGTCCAGCAACAGGAGGAGGAATTCCCGGAGAATCAGACTTTGAAGGCTAGTGGGATTTGAATGCAAGACTTCAACAGGACTGGGGGAAACAGAGACTTCAATCTTGAAGGGCACACACAAAGTAGTGTGTGCATCAGGACCCAGGGAGAAGGAGGAGGGACCCTTAGGAGAATGAAAGAGACCTACCTGCTAATGTTGGAGGGTCTCCTGCAGACGTGGGGTAGGCTGTGGCACACTGTGGGGACAAGGACACTGGCAGCAGAAGTACTGGGAAGTAATCTTTGGCATGAGCCCTCCTACAGTCCACCATTAGCCCTAACAAAGTGCCTGTAGCCTCCAGTGCTGGGTTGTCTCAGCAGTGAGCCAAACAACCAACAGAGAGGAAACTCAGCCCAACCCAACATCAGACAAGGGGATTGAGCTTTACTGAGCTCTGCTCACCAGAGTAACACCCAGCTCTACCCACCACTACTCCCTCTCAACAGGAAGCTTGCACAAGCCTCTTAGCCTCATCCACCAAAGGGCAGACAGCAGAAGCAAGAACTACAATCCTACAGCCTGTAGAATGATAACCATATTCACTGAAAGATAAACAAAATGAAAATGCAGAAGACAATATCCCAGATGAAGGAACAAGATAAAACTCCAGAAAACCAACTAAATGAAGTGGAGATAGGTAACCTTCCAGAAAAAGAATGCAGAATAATGATAGTGAAGATGATCCAAGACCTTGGAAAAAGAATGGAGGCAAAGATTGAGATGATGCAAGAAATCTTTAAAAATACCTAGAAGAATTAAAGAACAAACAGAGATGAACAATACAAAAATTGAAATGAAAAATACACTAGACAAGGCTTCCCTGGTGGCACAGTGGTTGAGAGTCCGCCTACTGATGCAAGGGACACGGGTTCATGCTCCAGTCTGGGAAGATCCCACATGCTGCAGAGTGGCTGAGCCCATGAGCCATGGCTGCTGAGCCTGTGCGTCCGGAGACTGTGCTCCACAACAGGAGAGGCCACACAGTGAGAGGCCTGTATACTACAAAAAAACAAAACAAACAAAAAAAAAAACAAACAAAAAAATCAAACTAAAAAAACTAGATGGAATAAATAGCAGAATAAATGAGACAGAAAAACGGATAAATGACCTGGAAGACAGAATGGTGGAATTTATGCCATAGAACAGAATAAAGTAAGAGAATGAAAAGAAATGAATACAGCTTAAGAGACCTCTGGGATAACATTAAACACACCAACATTTGAATTATAGGGGTTCCAGAAGAAGAAGAAAAAGGAACTGAGAAAATATTTGAAGAGATTATAGTTGAAAACTTCCTTAGCATGGGAAAGTAAATTACCACCCAGGAAAGGGAGAGAGTCTCAGGCAGGATAAACCCAAGTAGAAACAGGCCAAGACACAGAAGAAACAAATTGACCAAAATTAAAGACAAAGAAAAATTATTAAAAACAACAAGGGAAAAATGACAATATGAAAGGGAACTCCCATAAGTTTAACAGCTGATTTCTCAGCAGAAACTTTACAAGTTAGAAGGGAGTGGCAAGGTATATTTAAAGTGATGAAAGGGAGGAACCTACAAGTTGACTCTACCTGGAAAGGATCTTATTCAGATTCAATGGAGAAATCAAGATTTACAGACAAACAAAAGCTAAGAGAATTCAGCATCACCCAACAAGCTCTACAACAAATGGTAAAGGAAATTCTCTAAGTGGGAAATACAAGAGAGGAAAAGGATCTAGAAAAGCAAATCCAAAACAATTCAGAAAATGGTAATAGGAACATACATATGGATAATTACCTTAAATGTGAATAAATTAAATGCTCCAACCAAAAGACACAGGCTCACTGAATGGATACAAAAACCTATCGATATGCTGTCTAAGAGGGACCCACTTCAGATCTAGGGGTACATACAGAATGAAAGTGAGGGGATGGAAAATGATATTCCATGTAAATGGAAATCACAAGAATTCTGGAGTAGCAATACTCATGTCAGAAAAAATAGACTTTAAAATAAAGAATGTTACAAGAGACAAGGAAGCACACTACATAATGATCAAGGGATCTAAATAAGAAGATATAACAATTATAAATATTTATGCACCCAACATAAGAGCACTGCAATACATAAGGCAAACGTTAACAGCTATAACAGAGGAAATTGACAATAACACAATAATAGTGGGGAACTTTAGCATCTCACTTACACTAATGCACAGATAATCCTGACAGAAAATTAATAAGGAAACACAAGTTTTAAATGACATAATAGACCAGATAAATTTAATTGATATTTATAGGACATTTCATTCAAAAACAGCAGATTACAGTTTCTTCTCAAGTGCACAAGGAACATTCTCCAGGATAGATCATATCTGGTGTCACAAATGTAAGTTTAAGGAAACTGAAATCATATCAAGCATCTTTTCCGACCACAACAGTATGAGATTAGAAATAAATTACATGGAAAAAATATAAAAAAACACAAACACATGGAGGGGAAACTATACATCACTAAATAACCAAGAGATCACTGAAGAAATCAAAGAGGATATCATAAAACACCTAGAGACAAATGACAAGAAAAACATAACAATAAATTTTATGGGGGGAATCGGGAAGATGGCGGAAGAGTAAGGCACGGAGATCACCTTCCTCCCCACAGATACAACAGCAATACATCTACACGTGGAACAACTCCTACAGAACATCTACTGAACGCTGGCAGAAGACCTCAGACCACCCAAAAGACAAGAAACTCTCCACGTACCTGGGTAGGGCAAAAGAAAAACGAATAAACAGAGACAAAAGTATAGGGACGGGACCTGCACTATGGGAGGGAGCTGTGAAGGAGGAAAGGATTCCACACACTAGAAAGGCCCTTCACGGGCGGAGACTGTGGGTGACGGAAGGGGGAGCTTCAGAGCCACGGAGGAGAGCACAACAACAGGGGTGTGGAGGGCAAAGTGGAGAGATTCCTGCACAGAGGATCGGTGCCAACTGGCACTCACCAGCCCAAGAGGCTTTGCTGCTCATTCACTGGGGCAGGCGGGGCTGGGAGCTAAGGCTAGGGCTTCGGTTGGAGCACAGGGAAAGGACAGGGGTTGGCAGCGTGAACACAGCCTGAAGGGGTTAGTGCACCACGGCTAGCCGGGAGGGAGTATGGGGAAAAGTCTGGACCTGCCAAAGAGGCAAGAGACTTTTTCTTCTCTCTTTGTTTCCTGATGCGCGAGGAGAGGGGATTAAGAGCGCTGCTTAAAGGAACTCCAGAGAAGGGTGCGAGCCATGGCTAAAAGCGCAGACCCCAGAGACGGGCATGAGATGCTAAGGCTGCTGCTGCTGCCACCAAGAAGCCTGTGTGTGGGCACAGGTCACTATCCACACCCCCCTTCCGGGGAGTCTGTGCAGCCCACTGTTGCCAGGGTCCCAGGATCCAGGGACAACTTCCCTGGGAGAACACATGACATGCCTCAGGCTGGTGCAATGTCCCAATGGCCTCTGCCGCTGCAGGCTCACCCCGCAACTGCACCCCTCCATACCCCCGGCCTGAGTGAGCCAGAGTCCCCGAAGCAGCTGCTCCTTTAAACCCTTCCTCTCTAAGCGAAGAACAGATGCCCTCTGGTGACCTACACACAGAGGCAGAGCCAAATCTGAAGCTGAGAGCCGGAAACTGTGCGTACAAAGAGAAAGGGAAATCTCTCCCAGCAGCCTCAGAAGCAGCGGATTAAAGATCCACAATCAACTTGATGTACCCTGCATCTGTGGAATACATGAATAGACAAGGCATCATCTCAAACTGAGGAGGTGGACTTTGAGAGCAAGATTTACTGTACTTTACACTTTTCCTCTTTTTGTGAGTGTGTATGTGTATGATTCTGTGTGAGATTTTGTCTGTATAGCTTTGCTGTCACCATTTGTCCCAGGGTTTTATACATCTGTTTTTTTTTTTTTTAATATTTTTTCTTAACAATTATTTTAATAACTTTATTTTATTTTAGCTTACTTTATTCTATTTTATCCACTTTCCTCTATCTTTCTTTCTTTCTTCTTTCCTTCCCTCCTTTCTTCCTTCCTTCTCTCCCTCCCTACCTCCTTCCCTCCCTCCTTTCTTTTTCTTTCTTTCTTTCTTTCTTTCTTTCTTTCTTTCTTTCTTTCTTTCTTTCTTTCTTTCTACTTTTTCTCCCTTTTATTCAGACCATGTGGATGAAACGTTCTTCATTCTGCAGCCAGGAGTCAGTGCTGTGCCTCTGAGGTGGGAGACCCAACTTCACAACACTTGTCCACAAGAGACCTCCCAGCTCCACATAATATCAAACGGCGAAAATCTCCCAGAAATCTCCATCTCAACACGAGAACCCAGTTTCACTCAAAGACCAGCAAGCTACAGTGCCAGACACCCTATGCCAAACAACTAGCAAGACAGGAACACAACCACAACCATTAGCAGAGAGGCTGCCTAAAATCATAATAAGTCCACAGACATCCCAAAACACACCACCAGACATGGACTTGCCCACCAGAAAGACAAGATCCAGCCTCATCCACCAGAACACAGGCACTAGTCCCCTCTACCAGGAAGCTTACACAACCCACTGAAATAACTTTAGCCACTAGGGAAAAACCCTGCAAAAAGGAGACCTCAAACACGGTAAGATAAGCAAAATGAAGAGACAGAAAAACACATAGCAGATGAAGGAGCAAGATAAAATCCCAGCAGACCTAACAAATGAAGAGGAAATAGGCAGTCTACCTGAAAACGAATTCAGAATAATGACAGGAAAGATGATCCAAAGTCTTGGAAACAGAATAGAAAAAATGGAAGAAACATTTAATAAGGAGTTTAAGAAGAACTAAACATGAAACAAGCAATGATGAACAACACAATAAATGAAATTAAAAATACCCTGCATGGGATCAATAGCAGATTAACTGAGTCAGAAGAATGGATAAGTGACCTGGAAGATAAAATAGTGGAAATAACTACTGCAGAGCAGAATAAAGGAAAAGAATGAAAAGAACTGAGGACAGTCTCAGAGAACTCTGGGAACACATTAAATGTACCAACATCGAATTATACGGTTTCCAGAAGAAAAAGAGAAAAAGAAAGGCACTGAGAAAATATTTAAGAGATTATAGTTGAAAAGTTGCTTAATATGTGAAATGAGATAGTTAATCAAGTCCAGGAAGCACAGAGAGTCCCATACAGGATAAATCCAAAGAGAAATACACCAAGACACAAATTAATCAAACTGTCAAAAATTAAATACAAAGAAAACATATTAAAAGCAGCAAGGGAAGAACAACAAATAACACACAAGGGAATCCCCATAGGGTTAACAGCTGATCTTTCAGCAGAAACTCTGCATGCCAGAAGGGACTGGAAGGACATATTTAAAGTGATGAAGGAGAAAAACCTACAACCAAGGTTACTCAACCCAGCAAGGATCACGTTCAGATTTGATGGAGAAATTAAAAGCTTTGCAGACAAGCAAATGCTGAGAGAGTTCAGCATCACCAAACCAGCTTTATAACAAATGCAACAGGACCTTCTCTAGGAAAGAAACACAAGAGAAGGAAAAGACCTACAATAACAAGCCCAAAACAATTAAGAAAATGGGAATAGGAAAATACATTTTGATAATTACCTTAAATGTAAATGGATTAAATGCTCCCACCAAAAGACACAGACTGGCTGAATGGATACAAAAACAAGACCCATATATATGCTGTCTACAAGAGACCCACTTCAGACCTAGAGACACATACAGAATGAAAGTGAGGGGATGGAAAAAGGTATTCCATGCAAATGGAAACAAAAAGAAAGCTGGAGTAGCAATTCACATATCAGAAAAAGTAGACTTTAAAATACAGACTATTAGAAGAGACAAAGAAAGACACTACCAAATGATCAAGGGATCAATCCAAGAAGAAGATATAACAATTATAAATATTTATGCGTCCAACATAGGAGCACCGCAATAGAAAAGGCAAATACTAACAGCCATAAAAGGGGAAATCAACAGTAACACATTCATAGTAGGGGACTTTAACACCCCATTTTCACCAATGGACAGATCATCCAAAATGAAAATAAATAAGGAAACAGATACTTTAAATGATACATTAAACAAGATGGACATAATTGATATGTATAGGACATTCCATCCAAAAACAACAGAATATACATTTTTTTCTCAAGTGCTCATGGGACATTCTCAAGGATAGGTCACATCTTGGGTCACAAATCAAGCCTTAGTAAATTTAATAAAATTGAAATTTTATCAAGTAGCTTTTCCGACCACAACACTATGAGACTAGATATCAATTACAGGAAAAGATGTGTAAAAAATACAAACACATGGAGGCTAGACAATACACTACTTGACAACCAAGTGATCACTGAAGAAATCAAAGAGGAAATCAAAAAGTACCTAGAACCAAATGACAATGGAGACACGATGACCCAATACCTATGGGATGCAGCAAAAGTAGTTCTAAGAGGGAAGTTTATAGCAATAAAATCCTACCGGGAGAAACAAGAAACATCTCAAATAAACAACCTAACTTTGCACCTAAAGCAATTAGAGAAAGAAGAACAAAAAAACCCTCAAAGTTAGCAGAAGGAAAGAAATCATAAAAATCAGATCAGAAATAAATGAAAAAGAAATGAAGGAAACGATAGCAAAGATCAATAAAACTAAAAGCTGGTTCTTTGAGAAGATAAACAAACTTGAGAAACCATTAGCTAGACTCATCAAGAAAAAAGAGGAGAAGACTCAAATCAATAGAATTAGAAATGAAAAAGGAGAAGTAACAACTGACACTGCAGAAATACAAAAGATCATAAGAGATTACTACAAGCAACTCTATCCCAATAAAATGGACAACCTGGAAGAAATGTACAAATTCTTAGAAATGCACAACCTGCCAAAACTGAATCAGGAAGAAATAGAAAATATGAACAGACCAATCACAAGCACAGAAATTATAACTGTGATTAAAAATCTTCCAACAAACAAAAGCCCAGGACCAGATGGCTTCACAGGCTAATTCTATCAAACATTTAGAGAAGAGCTAACACCTATCCCTCTAAAACTCTTCCAAAATATAGCAGAGGGAGGAACACTCCCAAATTCCTTCTATGAGGCCACCATCACCTTGATACCAAAACCAGACAAGGATGTCACAAAGAAAGAAAACTACAGGCCAATATCACTGATGAACATAGATGCAAAAATCCTCAACAAAATACTAGCAAACAGAATCCAACACCACACTGAAAGGATCATACACCATGATAAAGTGGGGTTTATTCCAGGAATGCAAGGATTCTTCAATATACACAAATCAATCAATGTCATACACCTTATTAACAAATTGAAGGAGAAAAACCATATGATCATCTCAATAGATGCAGAGAAATCTTTCGACAAAATTCAACACCCATTTATGATTAAAACCTGCAGAAAGTGGGCATGGAGGGAATATTCCTCAACATAATAAAGGCCATATATGACAAACCCACAGCCAACATCATCCTCAATGGTGAAAAACTGAAAGCATTTCCTCCAATATCAGGAACAAGACAAGGATGTCCACTCTCACTACTATTATTTAACCTAGCTTTGGAAGTTCTAACTATGGCAATCAAAGAAGAAAAAGGAATAAAAGAAATACAAATTAGAAAATAAAAAGTAAAACTGTCACTGTTTGCAGAAGACATGACACTATATATATAGATAATCCTAAAGATGCTACCAGAAAACTAGTAGAGCTGATCGATGAGTTTGGTAAAATTGCAGTGTACAAAATTAATACACATAAATCTCTTGCATTCCTATACACTAACGATGAAAGATCAGAAAGAGAAATTAAGGAAACAATCCCATTCACCATCACAAAACAACAACAAAAAATACCTAGGAATAAACCTAGCTAAGGAGGTTAAATACCTGTACTCAGAAAACTATAAGACACTTATGAAACCAATCAAAGATGACACAAATAAATGGAGAGGTATACCATGTTCTTGTATTGGAAGAAGCAACATTGTGAAAATGACTCTACTACCCAAAGCAATCTACAGATTCAATGCAATCCCTATCAAATT